>NC_069510.1:122310356-122422856 GCF_027579735.1 Bombina bombina
CCCGCTACACTGTTAACCCTTAAACAACAATAACCCCTACACTACTTAACCCCCTAAATGGCCATTACCCCTACCGCAATTACCCCTACTCTATTAACCCCCTAACAGCTAACTCCCTAAGATCCCTAAGTTACAAAAAAGGAAAAAAATACTAATTAAAAAAAACAAAAAACACTTCCAGTAAAAACCCTATCCTAAATCTATCCTGGGCTAGAGGTGTTTCATTGGGTAGAGCTAGAGGCGTGTGATTGGGTAGAGCTAGAGGTGTGTCACTGGGTAGTGCTATATGCGTGCAATTGGTTAGTACTAGAGGCGTGTTATGTGTAGTGCTATAGGCGTGTGATGATTGGTTAGTGCTAGAGGTGTGTCACTGGGTAGTGCTATAGGCGGTAATTGGTTAGTGCTAGAGGTGTGTCATGGGTAGAGCTAGAGGCGTGTGATTGGTTAGTGCTAGAGCGTGTCATTTGGTAGAGCTAGAGGTGTGTGATTGGTTAGTGCTAGAGGCATGTCATTGGTTAGTGCTAGAGGCATGTGATTGGTTAGCGATATTGGCGTCTCATTGGGTAGTACTAGAGGTGTCTCATTGGTTATTGTTAGAGGCATCTCATTGGGTAGAGCTAGAGGAGTGTGATGCTAAAGGCGTGTGATCTATTAGTGCTAGAGGCGTGTGATTGGGTAGTGCTATCGGCGTGTGATTGGTTAGTGCTAGAGTTGTGTTATTGGGTAGTGCTATAGGCGTGTGATTGGTTAGTGCTAGAGACGTGTCATGGGTAGTGCTATTGGCGTGTGATTGGTTATTGCTAGCGCCGTGTCATGGGTAGTGCTATAGGCGTGTGATTGGTTAGTGCTAGAGGCGTGTGATTGGTTAGTGCTATAGGCATGTGATTGGTTAGTGCTAGAGGCGTGTGATTGGTTAGTGCTAGTGGCATCTCATTGGGTGGAGCTAGAGGGGTGCCATTGGTTATCGCTAGAGGCATCTCATTGGGTGGAGCTAGAGGCATGTAATTGGTTATTGCTAGAGGCGTGTGATTGGTTAGTGCTAGAAGCATGTGATTGGGTAGTGCTATAGGCGTGTGATTGGTTAGTGCTAGAGGCATGTGATTGGTTAGTGCTAGAGGCGTGTGATTGGTTATTGCTAGAGGCGTGTCATGAGTAGTGCTATAGGCATGTGATTGGTTAGTGCTAGAGGCATGTCATTGGTTAGTGCTAGAGGCGTGTCATGAGTAGTGCTATAGGCGTGTGATTGGTTAGTGCTAGAGGCATGTCATTGGTTAGTGCTATAGGCATGTGATTGGTTAGTGCTAGAGGCGTGTGATTAGTTATTGCTAGAGGCGTGTCATGAGTAGTGCTATAGGCGTGTGATTGGTTAGTGCTAGAGGCATGTCATTGGTTAGTGCTAGAGGCGTCTCATTGGGTAGTGCTAGAGGCGTGTGATTGGTTAGCGATATTGGCATCTCATTGCATAGTGCTAGAGGTGTCTCATTGGTTTCTGCTAGAGGTATGTGAATAGTTAGTGCTAGAGGCGTGTGATTGGTTTTTACTATTGGCGTCTCATTGGTTATTGCTAGAGGCGTCTCATTGGGTTGAGCTAGAGGCATGTGAATGGTTAGAGCTAGAGGTGTGTGAATGGTTAGTGCTAGAGGCTTGTCATTGGATAGTGCAAGAGGTGTATAATTGGTTAGTGCTAGAGGCGTGTCATTGGATAGTGCAAGAGGCGTATGATTGGTTAGTGCTAGAGGTGTGTCATTGGATAGTGCTAGAGGCATGTGATTTGTTAGTGATATTGGCGTCTCATTGGGTATTGCTAGAGGTGCCTCATTGGTTATTGCTAGAGGCGTCTCATTGGGTAGCGCTAGAGGGTATATATGTGCAACCACTAATCTGCAGCTAGATCCCAGTAGTGCATTGCAGCTCCTGAGGCTATGTAGGTATGCTTTTCAACAAAGGCTTCTAAAAGAACTAAGCAAATTAGAATATATAATTAATTTGGAAAGTTGCTTAACATTGCTGCTCTATTTGAATCATAAAAGAGCAATTGTTGGTTTCATGTCCTTATAATAATAAAAGAATGAACAATAGACAAAACATGTACTGTATAACAAAGTAAGCAAAAGCCTGAGTGCTGTTCATTAAGTAATTGCTGACAACTTCCTTAAGAGATTGTAATCATTTATTTGTGCAGCTTTAGTTTAATGCAAATATTATCAACTTATTTCAATTAGCATGGTAGGAAATGAGAATGAAAAGTTATAGGGTGTAATTAATAAAACAAACTCTTCAGCTAGTTCTATATTTGTGTTAAAACTCTGAATACTGAACTAATTGAGGGACTGATAATAATAAATAGGTATTTTAGTATCATTTTAAGTGTTTCTTGGGGCAGAATATTGTGATCTTAGCAGCAAAACGTTTATTATTTCTAACTTCTGTTATTGAGAGATGCTTATAGACAAATATAGTGATCAGCAAACTCACAGTATCTACAGTATCTTTTTTCTAATGAATTAAAGTAAATATCTACAGTATCTTTTTTCTAATGAATTAAAGTAAATATCTACAGTATCTTTTTCTAATGAATTAAAGTAAATATCTACAGTATCTTTTTCTAATGAATTAAAGTAAATATCTACAGTATCTTTTTTCTAATGAATTAAAGTAAATATCTACAGTATCTTTTTTTCTAATGAATTAAAGTAAATATCTACAGTATCTTTTTTCTAATGAATTAAAGTAAATATCTACAGTATCTTTTTCTAATGAATTAAAGTAAATATCTACAGTATCTTTTTCTAATGAATTAAAGTAAATATCTACAGTATCTTTTTCTAATGAATTAAAGTAAATATCTACAGTATCTTTTTCTAATGAATTAAAGTAAATATCTACAGTATCTTTTTCTAATGAATTAAAGTAAATAATTATAATGACTGTGCTATTAATTAAAACACTTTCTCTACCACCATACACCATATTCACATAACATAATCACAGTAAGATACATATAATTGTACTATAGCCTCTAGCAATATAAACACATAATTAGAAGATATTACTTTCTAGAGGTGTCCAGAAGAAGCTTAGTTGCAATAAGATAATAAACACGTAACTGCTCTAAATAAAGAGATAATAATTTAAAACCATTTTACTTATCTGATGGCTTAGCGCTGCTTAAAGGGACAGTCTAGACAAAATTAAACTTTCATGATTCAGACAGACATGCAATTTGCAGATACGGCTGCCCTCTAATGCTCAACAATGTGTAAAATTGTGTTCTAAACACGCTCCAGAGCCTACGTAGGTTTACTCTTCAATAAAGGATACCAGGAGAACAAAGTTAAGCAGCTGTCCAGTAAAAGCTATACAAAAATATTGCACACTTAAATGCTCCCTGAGTGTCAGGTAGACCTCCTATGTCTCTGTGCCCAGAAAGAAGTGACACTGAACACATACTGCTTTGTGTGTTACTGGCAGCTGAGAAGGATACAACCATTACAGTAGCAGTCATAAGAGGTATTGAAACACTGTTCGGTGTGTGTTACTGGCAGCCAAGGAGGGTAAAACAATTACACTAGCAGTCTTGAGAGGTATTGATATACTGTTCTGGGTGTGTTACTGGCAGCCAAGGAGGGTAAAACAATCACACTAGCAGTCATGAGAGGTATTGAAACAGTATTCTGTGTGTGTTATTGGCAGCCAAGTAGTATAAAACAATTACACTAGCAGTCATGAGAGGTATTGAAACAGTATTCTGTGTGTGTTATTGGCAGCCAAGTAGTATAAAACAATTACACTAGCAGTCATGAGAGGTATTGAAACACTGTTCTGGGTGTGTTACTGGCAGCCAAGGAGGGTAAAACAATTACACTAGCAGTCTTGAGAGGTATTGATATACTGTTCTGGGTGTGTTACTGGCAGCCAAGGAGGGTAAAACAATCACACTAGCAGTCATGAGAGGTATTGAAACAGTATTCTGTGTGTGTTATTGGCAGCCAAGTAGTATAAAACAATTACACTAGCAGTCATGAGAGGTATTGAAACACTGTTCTGGGTGTGTTACTGGCAGTCAAGGAGGGTAAAACAATCACACTAGCAGTCATGAGAGGTATTCATACACTTCTCTATGTGTTACTGGTAGCCGAGGAGGGTAAAACAATTACTTTGTTAGGTGCTATTGGAAATGTGTGTTATGACGACTCACTGGGGTAAAATCTCAGCTCTGAGTATTTTTAATTAGATTTTATATTTATTTTTCAAGAAAACGGGAAAATTGACAAGTAAAACAGAGAACTGTGCTCTGAGTTAACTGTTGATCATGGGAGTGAAAACACATTGCTATTTATATGTGTACTGGCAGTCATGTGCGTAAAATCACTGCTGTATGTGTCTTACTGGCAACCAATAGGTAAAATAATTTATTTGAGTGCTACAGGCATCTAAGAGGCTGACAAAAACATAAGAGCAGAAAGATACACTATTGGGGCCCACTTATGAAACATAAAGTGGCGTATGTATCGCAAAAGGAGAGGAAAAGGTGGACCAATTAATAAAATATAACTTTTAATTATTACTGTTAAAAAGTGAGGGACATATTAAAATTCCATAAAAAACATATACACATTCCTGCCCCCTGTTTGAAACAAATCCAATATATACAATATAAATGCACCAGATATTCTATTAAATAACATAGATTAGCACAACCAGGGTGATTATCCCCATTGCACAGTGTAATGAGACTGAAAAGATCCCTATCTTACTGGAAACCAAAATGGCTCTTTCTACACTGTCGCAGTACCCCAATGCGAACTGTGCAATTATTTAACAAGGCTATGGGCTCGATTTATCAAAGCTGAGGTGGACAGGGCCGCATATACGCGCCCCTGTCCGCCTCAGCTCGCCTCTGGCGGGGCAAATTTCCCAGGAGGAAATTACCATTGCACACGAGTGCTATTTTGTGCTTGCGTGAATCCCGCCCCCTGCCCGCGCACAGCCAATCACGTGCGGGCAGGAGCTGTCAATCTCCTCGGTCAGAATAGACCGCGGAGATTGAATTTCGCCACCTTAGAGGTGGTGAAGAGCTTAGGAAAGCAGCGGTCTGATGACCGCTGCTTGTTAAATACGGTGAGCAGGTTCTTTTGAGAAATGTCAGCCGTATGGGCTTTGATAAATCGAGCCCTAGGTATCCCTGTGCTTTATCTACTAAAAAATACCTAGTAAGCTGCAATCCGGTACAAAATAACAACAGGGCACTTAATCAAACATATTGATTTTCAAACAGAGGGCAGTGCGAACGCCTAACGCACGTTTAGCCACTGCTTTTTCAAAGGCATCGGCTACCCGATCAATATCGATATTTAAAAATATCACCTGGTCTGTTGCAACCTATATCGAGTATTCAAGTTCTGTTTTGACAGGTCTGTGGGCGTTTGCTAATATCCCGCCAACCAAGACATAGTTGCCCTCTATAGCTACACGGGTTTATCTGAGGAGGGATTGGGTAGTGTGTATCTAACCCTTACTTCCCAGACGTTAGTCGGGGAATCTATATTTAATCTAAGAGGCTGACACCAGATGTATATGGCAGGGTTAGGGGGGGTTAAAGATAGAACTTTTAGGAGGAACCACTGTATGACCTCACCTACCACCAGTTACCAACAGGTCAGCCACTACTTATATGGATAGCAGTTGGAAACCTTAGTTGTATGTGATCCATGAAAGCTCTGACTTGTTTATGTTTTGACATGTGTCCACTTAAATCCTAAGTAAATAATTAAATCCTTTGAAATCATTTATAATTAGCATTTCTTAATGTGCAAACACTTGGAGTCATTAATGATCATATATATTATGAGTACAAGTTATATCTTTAACTAATTAAATATACGTCAACTGAACATGCAGAAAAGCGTTAAAGTGTTTTCACTATAAATATATAGGTATGGGCATATATACATATATATTTATGTGTTAATATGGGTATATACACATAAATATATATGTATATAGTCATACAAAAAAAAATGGGAGAGGATTGCCAGGACCCTCCTTAATTAAAGGATGGGAATTTATTACCTGGATTACTAAACTAAATCTAAATGGAATTTAACCGTATTAGACCAAGGTGCAGACCCCCATAAATTGATAATTAATTCAGAATATTGGAGAAAACAATATGACACAGTAGAGCTAAATGAGATACTGTGAAATGTGGGGGATTACAGCACTCTATATAAAGAATTCCCTACAAATCTAAGATGTAGATATAAGGCTGGTGGATTTTGTCAAACCAAAAAACATGCACACGGGCTGAGGTAAGCGCAAATGGGTTTATTACAAATATAGAGCAGCAAGGACTAAAGGCATCCAATATTATGTCAAAATCAGTGAAAAATAATATTAAACCACTGCAGTGGGTGGCAACTACAAATACTAGGCATATAGGCTTTCTTACATATAAACAATGCAAAGGTAGCAATAGCAATAAAAAGATTCCCAGATAAACATGGGAATAACAAAGTGTGTGGCATATATCAAGACACACTATTACAAAGCTCAATTGACATGTTACATATTATATAGAACCTGAACATCAATGTTGCAATTGTCCTCCATGAAAGGTAGTTTGGTGATAATAGCCATTAGAAGCTCATTGTCCTAATCGACTTAAAACTGGAGCATGAGATAAAAAACGTCCTCCAATATTTGCAGGCTTGAGAACAGCAAAGGCAGTGAGCTCAATCAAACTTTCAGCAGGTGTATTCATCAGGTGTAGATAGCCAGTAAACCGAGGTAAGAACATCCTCTAAAACCAGCCTAATAACCATTATATGATCTAAGATAGCAGTAGCAGCCAATTTAGACAGGATAGGTAGTTGCAACCCAAATGACATATACAGCCTTACAGTTGTCTGCGGTTAATGTTGTGAAGTCCAGGTTTTCACGTTGCAAGGCAAACTGTTGGACCAGGATAGCAACCTCCGACATCCAGTACTCTTATTTACTCCTCCACATAGGTCGCGTCTCCTTGCTCATAAGGAGACCGACTGAGATAAATCGAGTATATTCGCATCTCTACTCCAGACTTCCAACTCTGCTTTAATGCTTTAGAAAAGTGTCAGTCGACGCGCGTTTCGCCCCACAATGCTGAGCGAAAGCAGGGGCCTTGTTAGGCCTTGAAACGTGAAAACCTGGACTTCACAACATTAACCGGAGATCATGTCCGACAGACCTTGCTGAATGCGGAGAGCAATACGCTCTCCGCATTCAGCATTGCACCAGCAGCTTTTGTGAAATGCTGGTGCAACGCCGCCCCCTGCAGATTTGCGGCCAATCGGCCGCTAGCATGGGGGTGTCAATCAACCCGATTGTATTCAATCGGGTTGAATTGCGGTGATCTCTGTCCGCCTCCTCAGAGCAGACGGACAGGTTATGGAGCAGCAGTCTTTAGATCGCTGCTTCATAACTGGTGTTTCTGGCGAGCCTGAAGTCTCGCCAGAAACACAGGCCTGCAAATATTGCACACGCATAAGCGCAATATTGCGCTCCACTCATAATCTAGCCCATAATAAATCACTAACTTGAGAGGGGAGTGGTGACAGGGAGAGAGCCCCCCCCCCCAATATAATTAGACATTCATTAGGGAGCAGGGAGGGGTGAAAGGGAGAGAATCTCTCCTAATATAATGAGACCTCACTGGGGAGAGGTGACAGATAGAGAGTCCCCCTATTATAAAGGGACACTCACAGGGGAGGGAAATGCAGGGAGTGGCACAGAAAGGCACAAAGATGCTCAAGTAAATAAGGGAGGAGGAGGAGTTTGAGGGAGTGATTTGGATAATAATATTAACAATAAAAGTAACAACAATAATACTAATAATAATAATATTAACAATAAAAGTAACAACAATAATACTAATAACAATAATAATAATAACAACAATAATAATAACAATAATAATAGTAACAGTAATAACAATAATACAAATAATAACAATAATAATAAAATGAATAACAATAAAAATAATAATAATAATAATAACAATAATAATAAAATAATAATTACAATAATAACATAAAAAACAACAATAATAATAAAAATAATAGAAATATCAATAACAATACTAATAACAATAATAATATAATAATAATAACAATAATAGTAATATCAATAATAATATAATAATAATAACAATAATAATAATATAATAATAACAATAATAATATAATAATAATAATAATTGTAATAATAATAAAACAACATACTCATAAAGCAGAAGAACCTGAGTGCTTTACAGTGTACAGTACATACACAGAGCAGTGCTCACTGTATACAACACATATATACAGGACCTGTATATAGCATCTCTAAGTGATCATTTCTCTACTGGTACAAACTAAATGTTTTTATTCCTAATAAACTGAGCTCAGGACTGAGTCGTCTCAGGTGACATTTTCCTTTGTTTTCTATACGGTTTCTTAAGATAATGATTCATCTTTTGTTACATTATTTTATCCTGTTACAATTACAAATAAGCTGGAACTATTAGTTGTCTCACTATTGTATATCATAAAGATGTCACCAAGTTACATCTTAATCTAAGGTTCTTTGTTTTTTTGTCCCAAGTGAAATGATCAATTTTCCATCCCATTTTGTTTTCCCTTCCTTTTCACCCCCTCCAGCCTGGCTTACCCCGGCTAACCTTTTCCCCTTGTCTTTGACAGCTGTCTGCTCATCCTAACACTAACGTTTCTCTTTCACCTCATGTCAGGAGTGTACGTGGCTCAGCTGAGCAAGCCATTGGCGTCTGCACTTCCACAGGGGATTCTGGGAGTGGGAGATGAGATCCTGGAGATAAATCGGCGACAGACAAAGAACCTTAGTTTGGAGGAAATCAACTGTCTTCTGGCTGAGAGCAGCTGTGTCCTTCTACATATCATCCCACGGGCTGCAGGCCTATGACAACATCTTCATAGGAAAGACAATAATCTCACCAGCCATTGTACATATGTATACGCGCAGTTGTCAAGTCCTACAAAAAAAGCGTGGGATTTCACCAAGACTCCCACCCCCCTCACAATTAATATTGTTGTATACACACACACTGTATTTATATGTATATAATCTACATACTCTGGTTAATGAAAACAAATTAAAACCAATGAAGGGTTGAATGGTAGCCTTTTGGCCTGAGGATGGACACCTATGATTACATTTTCACATGGCAGGTGTGACATTTTTATTTGTAGTTTAGGACTCAACTGATACTGAATACCGAGAATCCAAACACTTTTTAGAACACATGAAGGGGCATTTGTATATAGATGATGTTGAGAGCCTTTGTAATATTTTAGGAGATGTTACTCCCTGGCTCTCAGGATGTGTAAAGCCCTGTAATGTAAACATCTGATATCATGATCTTGATAAGGTTTCTGTGTGCACTCACTCTGTAGTAAAAAACAATGATCATGTGATTTAAAGTAAAATTATGGTCACAAGGCTTCTGAGTGTCATTTTCTTTTACCATTAACATGTATACCAAGTAAATGTGAAGCAAGTAACACTGGCAGAGGAAGCAGGAGTCACCTTGCATCTTTGGATGAAACTGTTAAAGTTAAATCTGCAGCAAATACATTATCTTGCACAGGTCAGCCTTCTGCAGAGAACCTGGCCTGCTGACCATAAGTTGATAAACATACAGACACCAACATAGATAAACAGACTGCAATTGGGGAGTATGGGAAGTGGGAGGGATACTTAAGCTTTGCTGGGGTGTCTTTGTCTCCCCCTGGTGGCCAGGAGTTAAATTTCCAAACAGTAATGAATGGATTTGTGGACTCTCCATGCCATTGGAAAGAAATAAAATAATTGGGCTTATCCTACTTCAAGATGTTTCGCAAACACCTTTAATTGCAAGGATTATTTTTCTTTCTGTGTACACATGTATTTCCCCTGCATGCCTCATCCCACCTATCTATTGAAGAACTAAAAGGAATTCCAATCAGAGAGAAAGCAGAAAGCTGGAAGGACATGACTCTTCCCTGCTTGATGAGCACATTTTTTCTTTGGTGAAAAACTAAACTTTTTTTTAAAAACAACTTTAAAATAACTAAACTAGACACACGTGAATAACTGTTTAATGTCAAGATCCAGGGTGCCCATACTTTGTTTTTAACTTACATGGTGCATATCTAACTTAGCTTCTGTTCCTCACACCCTCCTTCCTACCCTCTCCTTCCTTTCCAGGGTCGGCTGAGACCTCAGTCTCTGACAGCAACTCCAGACTCTTCCTCTGTAACAGAGTCTCACCCACTTAAGATGCAATAGTCGTATTTCTGCGGAGGGGAGCTAAATAACCCTAGAGCAAGCAACACAGAAATGGAAGCAGCATACGTTCCACACAGTGTGGGGCCGCTGACAGGCTTGCATTTGGTGTATTGTAGGAGGTGTTACTGCCCATTACTAGAAGATCTCACTATCCCTCTAACTAGACTGTGCTCCAGCTCCTCCCTCCAGCAGCAGCAGTGTTTACTGAAATGTTTCTATTCTCTGTCCAGGGGAAACTTAGTTCCATCTGCAAAAAAAGTGCAGGAACTCCGTTCCTATACATTCCTGCTTATACTGTAGGTATACTATAGCTGCTGTGTGAGCTATCACTTAGCACTGTACTGTTTGATGCATGATATCTCTGTATAGCACACACAGTTATGTACAGATACAATATACAGTTGTGTGCAGACACAATATACAGCTGTGTGCAGACACAATATACAGCTGTGTGCAGACACAATATCCAGTTGTGTGCAGACACAATATCCAGTTGTGTGCAGACACAATATCCAGTTGTGTGCAGACACAATATCCAGTTGTGTACAGACACAATATACAGCTGTGCACAGACACAATATACAGCTGTGTACAGACACAATATACAGTTGTGTGCATACACAATAACTAAATGTATGCTTACCTGATACATTTCTTTCTTTCTTGACACGGTGAGTCCACGGATCATCATTAATTACTGTTGGGAATATCACCACAGCAAAGCTGTTAAGTATCACTTCCCTACCCACAATCCCCAGTCATTCGACCGAATAAAAAGGAGAGTAAGGAAGCAACACAAGGTGCAGAGGTACCTGAGGTTTATACAACAAAAAACTGTCTGAAAAATACAGGGCGGGCCGTGGACTCACTGTGTCAAGAAATAAATACATTTATCAGGTAAGCATAAATTTTGTTTTCTTTCTAATGACACGGTGAGTCCACGGATCATCATCAATTACTGTTGGGAATCAATACCCAAGCTAGAGGACACAGATGATAAGGGAGGGACAAAACAGGGAACCTAAATGGAAGGCACCACTGCTTGAAGAACCTTTCTCCCAAAAGAAGCCTCAGCCGAGGCAAAATTATCAAATTTATAACATTTTGAAAAAGTATGTAGAGAGGACCAAGTTGCAGCCTTGCAAATCTGTTCCACAGAAGCTTCATTTTTGAAGGCCCAGGAAGAAGAAACAGCCCTTGTGGAATGAGCCGTGATTCTCTCAGGAGGCTGCTATCCAGCAGTTTCATAGGCCAAGCGAATGATACTCTTCAACCAGAGAGAAAGAGAAGTAGTTGTAGCTTTCTAAACCTTTGCATTTCCCAGAAAAAAGTCAAACAATGCAGAAGACTGGCGAAAATCCTTCGTCGCCTGCAAATAGAATTTCAACGCATGCACCACATCTAGATTGTGCAGCAAACGCTCCTTAAGAGAAGAAGGATTAGGACACAAAGAAGGAACAACGATTTCCTGATTAATATTCCTATCCAAAACCACTTTAGGAAGGAACCCTAACTTAGTACGTAGAACCACCTTATCAGAATGAAAGATAAGATAAGGGAAATCACACTGCAATGCCGAGAGTTCAGAGACTCTCCGAGCAGAAGAAATGGCAACAAGAAACAACACTTTCCAAGATACGAGGAATGCATAGGCTCAAACGGAGCCTGCTGAAGGACTTTAAGAACAAGGTTAAGACTCCAGGGAGGAGTAACAGGTTTAAACACAGGCCTGATTCTGACCAAAGCCTGACAAAAGGATTGCTTATCTGGCACATCCGTCAGACGCTTATGCAACAAAATAGTCAAGGCAGATATTTGACCCGTCAAAGCACTTACTGACAAACCTGACTCTACTCCACGAGAAACCCTTGGATTCACACCAGTACAGATTTTTACGCCATATTTTATGGTAAATATTTCTAGTCGCAGGCTTATGAGCATGGATCAAGGTCTCAATGACTGACTCCGAAAACCCACGCTTAAATAAAATTAAACGTTCAATCTCCAAGCAGTCAGCTTCAGAGAAACAATATTTGGATGAAAGAAGGGTCCTTGAATCAGAAGGTCCTTCCTCATCGGAAGTCTCCAAGGTGGAAGAGATGACATTTCCACTAGGTCTGCATACCAGATCCTGCAAGGCCACGCCGGTGCTATGAGAATCACTGAAGCCCTCTCCTGCTTGATCTGAACAATGACTCATGGAAGGAGAGCGAACGGAGGGAACAGGCATGCAAGACTGAAATTCCACGGCACCGCCAGCGCATCTATCAGGACTGCCTGTGGATCTCTCAAGGTTTGGGACGCATGAGGAGAAAGCTGCAGCATATCTAGAACAGGAGACCCCTGAATAGCATCCCCATTAGACAATAATGGATCAGAATCAAAAGTCTATTCCTGTAATGTAATGTTCTTTCAATACATGAAGAACAAAAAGGGATTGGTGGTTCCACTTGGGAGTCAAAACACAAGGTACATGTAACAACCTGTAAGGCTTCTTGATCCATCTTTGACCAAAAAAATAAAAACTGTTTTTATTTCACCTTAAAATAATCACAGAAAAAAAACGATGCTGTCTCTTTAAATTTTATTGCTGTAAAATTAACTACGGAGCAACAATCTTTATTAAACCCCCAGACGGCCTCTACACCTCAGCTATTTTGCTGAGGTGCCTACCTTTCCTACTGGTCGCAGGCAATCTAGGTTAGAAACGATCCGGTTCTGATCCGGAACTGCATACTCAGTCGGCTATGCAATCCTCTAATACCTGAGGGTTGCAATGAAACTAACGTCTCTGTACCAGAAGTCACAGGAAGTGCCCCACAAGTTCCCAATTGCTCAAAAGCCACCACTGCTCTACTGAAGAGACTGACGTGGGCTATGGCTAGACCCCAGGAAAGATCAGAGCAAACCTACCTACATACAGGTATTTACATACACAATATACAGTTGTGTACAGACACAATATATAGTTGTGTACAGACACAATATACAGTTGTGTACAGACACAATATACAGGTATTTACAGACACAATATACAGTTGTGTGCAGACACAATATCCAGTTGTCCCATACAGCATTGCCACTCCCAGTAGAATCCCGTTCCCGCTCATGCCTAAAGTGGAGAAGGAGCTTCTGCGTATGAAGAATATGGGGGTTATTGAAGAGGTTGTTGAAGCAACTGACTGGTGTGCCCCCATTGTGCCCGTTGCGAAGAAGAATGGGAAGGTACGCATTTGTGTAGACTTGACAAGGCTGAATGAGGCGGTGAAGAGAGAGAGATATGTGCTGCCAACACTTGAAGATATAGCTCCGAAATTGGCGGGGCGAAGTTCTTCTCTACATTGGATGCTTCTAGCGGCTTCTGGCAGATACCTCTAGATCCAAAGTGCCGCAAACTGACTACCTTTATTACACCGGTAGGTCGGTTTTGCTTCTGCAGACCCCCTTCGTGATATCCTCTGCTCCTGAAATCTTCCAAAGAGAAATGAGTTCTCTCCTCCTGTGGGCAGGTTTCTACCAGATGTATCTACAATACTACACCCTATCACAGAGTTGCTAAAGAAAGATGTTGCCTGGGTCTGGGGACCTTCACAGGAAGAATCTTTTATGCAGGTCAAGTCCCTGCTGGGGTCTGCCCCAGTGTTGGGGTTCTACGACCCTTCCAAAAGGACTGTGGTTACTGCTGATGCGAGCAGTTATGGGTTAGGGGCCGCCCTCCTGCAGCTGAATGAGAACAAACTACAGCCCATTGTCTACTGTTCCCGTACACTGACGGCTGCTGAGTCAAAATACGCTCAAATTGAGAAAGAGTGCCTGGCTGCAGTTTGGGCCTGTGAGTGCTTTCAGCGTTACCTAGTGGGTTTAGAGAAATTTTGTCTGGAGACTGATCATAAACCGCTAGTCCCTCTAATCAATTCCTATGATATTGACAAAACACCCCTAAGATGCCAGAGACTTCTAATGAGGCTGCTCAGGTTCAACGTTCAGGCAGGGCATGTGCTGGGAAAACAACTGGTTGTGGCAGATACACTATCCAGGCTCCCGCTGGCTGCTGCCGAAGAGTCTTCAACCAAATCGGATGTGAAAGTGTATGTGGATTCAGTTCTGGCCTCAAAGTCCATTTCTTCAAGGAAACTAGAAGAAATAAAGAAAGAGACATATTTAGATACAGACCTTCAAGAAGTTATTAAGTACATAAAAGAAGGTTGGCCCGAGAGTCGGGCTGCCTGGATGTCTTTAAGTTCTTACCAGTCAGAGAGGTCGCAGCTCACGGAGCTGGATGAGTTGGTGCTGTTCCAGGATCGCATCGTTATTCCTGTCAGTATGAGGCAGGAGATGTTAAACAGGATTCACGATGGCCACTTAGGCATTACAAAGTGCAGAGAAAGGGCAGCTTCGGCTGTTTGGTGGCCTGGGATCAGCTCCGACATTGCTAATCATGTGTCTAAATGTGCCGTTTCCCGGGAATGCCGGCCTACTCAGAGAAGTGAGCCCTTGATTTCCACTCCGCTGCCTGCAGGCCCGTGGCAGAAAATAGCTGCTGATTTGTGCGAACTGCATGGGAAAAAGTTCCTAGTTGTGATCGACTACTATTCCAGGTATTTGGAAATTGCATCTTTGAATGAAATCACAAGTCAAGCCGTTATCATTCGTCTTAAGAGCTTGTTCCCAGGTGGGGCATTCCAATGGAGCTGGTGAGTGATAACGGAATGCAGTTCGCTTCTACAGAGTTCAGTGCTTTCAGCAGGGAAAATGATTTTATACATTCCATGTCAAGTCCACATTACCCGCAGGCCAACGGAATGGCTGAAAGGGCAGTTCAAACAACAAAATTCATCTTGAAGCAATCTGAGCCGTATCTGTGCCCTCTTGTCCTATAGGGCGACTCCCATTCAAGCCACGGGGTTTAGCCCGGCACAGCTGATGCTAGGACGGCAGATTCAACCACATTACCCTCTGTGGGTGTCTTCCGGCCTATTAGCTCTATTCCTCGGGACGAGGTCCTTAGGAGGGATGAAGAGGCAAAAAGGGACTATCGTTTCTTCTACGACAGGAGACATTCTGTGAGGCCCTTGCAGGAGCAAAGTGGGGCAAAGTGTCAGTATTAAACTGGATGATGAGAAGAAATGGAGGATGCCTGCTACGGTAATTGGACGCTCTCCAGAACCAAGGTCTTATGTAGTCCTTACTGATGGAGGGACGGTTACACGCCGTAACCGAAAACATCTTCAGCCTGTACCTGAGAGTTTGGAACTGGATGCCTCAGTACCACCGCTGGTGGGATCCCCTGTTTTAAAAGGGGTGCCTTCCCCTCAGCAAGATCACAGTGGGGATATGTCTTTGCCTCCAGTGGACTCTCAATCACCTTCTTCTGTATCAGAGTACAGTTCATGTAGAGTTACATCAAGTGTAAGAGTGGTGAAACTTCCGGCCCTATATCGGGATTAACTTTAGTTAGAACAGTGACCGGAAGTATGGGCAGAATAATCCCATGGTCACTGTGGACCAGGGTAGTCTACCCCGATGTTCAAGTCAGTATGTAATTCATGTCGTTTATATTTTCTGCAATTTGTTATATTCTATACAAAATTGTTGTTGTATACTTTGTTATTTGTTATATTCAAATGAAAAAAAAATCTGTATGCTTTGTCCTTTGAAAAGGGGGAAGATGTGATGAGAGCAGGAAGTGACGTCACCAGATTGGGGGCGGGGCTTAGGTCCGGTTGTCTGTGTCGCAATTAGTTGGTGAAATCAATGCTATGCAGATGTGTGTTTCTATGCTCTACAATAAAATAGAGTTGTATCATCCTTGCTGTGTCCTGCATCTCATGACACAGGTATTTACATACACAATATACAGTTGTGTACATACACAATATACAGGAATTTACATACACAATATACAGTTCTGTACAGACACAATATACAGGTATTTACATACACAATATACATTTGTGTACAAACACAATATACAGTTGTGTGCAGACACAATATACAGTTGTGTACAGACACAATATACAGTTGTGAACAGACACCATATACAGGTATTTACATACACAATATACAGTTATGTACAGACTCAATATACAGGTATTTACATACACAATATGCAGTTGTGTACAGACACAATATACAGTTGTGTACAGACACAATATACAGGAATTTACAGACACAATATACAGGAATTTACATACACAATATACAGTTCTGTACAGACACAATATACAGGTATTTACATACACAATATACATTTGTGTACAAACACAATATACAGTTGTGTGCAGACACAATATACAGTTATGTACAGACACAATATACAGTTGTGTACAGACACAATATACAGTTGTGTACAGACACAATATACAGGTATTTACATACACAATATACAGTTATGTACAGACTCAATATACAGTTATGTACAGACACAATATACAGTTGTGTACAGACACAATATACAGTTGTGTACAGACACAATATACAGTTGTGAACAGACACCATATACAGGTATTTACATACACAATATACAGTTGTGTACAGACACAATATACAGGTATTTACAGACACATTATACAGTTGTATATATACACAATATACAGGTATTTACAGACACAATATACAGGTATTTACAGACACATTATACAGTTGTGTACAGACACAATATACAGGTATTTACAGACACAATATACAGTTGTATATATACACAATATACAGGTATTTACAGACACAATATACAGTTGTGTACAGACACAATATACAGGTATTTACAGACACAATATACAGTTGTGTACAGACACAATATACAGTTATTTACATACACAATATACAGGTATTTACATACACAATATACAGTTGTGTACAGACACAATATACAGGTATTTACATACACAATATGCAGTTGTGTACAGACACAATATACAGTTGTGTACATACACACTATACAGGTATTGACATACACAATATACAGTTGTGTACAGACACAATATACAGGTATTTACAGACACAATATACAGTTGTGTACAGACACAATATACAGGTATTTACAGACACAATATATAGTTGTGTACAGACACAATATACAGGTATTTACATACACAATATACAGTTGTGTACAGACACAATATACAGTTGTGTACAGACACAATATACAGGTATTTACAGACACAATATACAGTTGTGTACAGACACAATATACAGGTATTTACATACACAATATACAGGTATTTACAGACACAATATACAGTTGTGTACAGACACAATATACAGTTGTGTACAGACACAATATACAGGTATTTACATACACAATATACAGTTGTGTACAGACACAATATACAGTTGTGTACAGACACAATATACAGGTATTTACATACACAATATACAGTTGTGTACAGACACAATATACAGGTATTTACAGACACAATATACAGTTGTGTACAGACACAATATACAGGTATTTACATACACAATATACAGGTATTTACAGACACAATATACAGTTGTGTACAGACACAATATACAGTTGTGTACAGACACAATATACAGGTATTTACATACACAATATACAGTTGTGTACAGACACAATATACAGTTGTGTACAGACACAATATACAGGTATTTACATACACAATATACAGGTATTTACAGACACAATATACAGTTGTGTACAGACACAATATACAGGTATTTACATACACAATATACAGGTATTTACAGACACAATATACAGTTGTGTACAGACACAATATACAGTTGTGTACAGACACAATATACAGTTGTGTACAGACACAATATACAGGTATTTACATACACAATATACAGTTGTGTACAGACACAATATACAGGTATTTACATACACAATATACAGGTGTGTACAGACACAATATACAGGTATTTACAGACACAATATACAGTTGTGTACAGATACAATATACAGGTATTTACATACACAATATACAGTTGTGTACAGACACAATATACAGGTATTTACATACACAATATACAGTTGTGTACAGACACAATATACAGGTATTTACATACACAATATACAGTTGTGTACAGACACAATATACAGTTGTGTACAGACACAATATACAGGTATTTACATACACAATATACAGTTGTGTACAGACACTATATACAAGTATTTACATACACAATATACAGTTGTGTACAGACACAATATACAGGTATTTACAGACACAATATACAGTTGTGTACAGACACAATATACAGTTGTGTACAGACACAATATACAGGTATTCACATACACAATATACAGTTGTGTACAGACACAATATACAGGTATTTACATACACAATATACAGTTGTGTACAGACACAATATACAGGTATTTACATACACAATATACAGTTGTGTACAGACACAATATACAGGTATTTACATACACAATATACAGTTGTGTACAGACACAATATACAAGTATTTACATACACAATATACAGTTGTGTACAGACACAATATACAGGTATTTACATACACAATATACAGTTGTGTACAGACACAATATACAGGTATTTACATACACAATATACAGTTGTGTACAGACACAATATACAGTTGTGTGGGCTGTCACTCAGCACCGCTCTGGGTTGGGAACACGGTTATTTTCTCTTTGATCACAGTTGATTTGTGCATCAGGAAAGTCAATGAAACATCCATAAATTCCTCCTATAAAAAGAGGAAGATTTCCAATGTGACCTCTTGCAAACTCACTATACCAGGGTCACACACTGGTACTGATCAGCAGAATAGTGCTCATCTAATATAACAGGAGGTGCGGTGAATGCTAATTGTCTGTTTTACAGTGAGCACTGCGCTGGGGGATGTAGTCCTGATACAGGGAATCAGGGGAAACAATTAGTCATAACAGTATTGACTTATTTCTTAAACCTATTTATAAGGAAAATTCTAAATAAATGCTGGTTCTACAATTTCTTTGTGTATCTTTGTGTTTTTCTCTTTATATGTGTATAGTGCAAGTGTACAGTATGTGTGTCTGAGTGTGTGTATGTGTCTAAATGTTTGTGTGTGTATATGTGTGTCTAGTGTAAGTGTATCTGTGTGTGTATGTGTTTATATGTGTCTAGTGCATGTGTATGTGTGTCTGAGTGTGTGTGTATGTGTCTAAATGTTTGTGTGTGTATATGTGTGTCTAGGTGTGTGTCTAGTGTAAGTGTATCTGTGTGTGTATGTGTTTATATGTGTCTAGTGCATGTGTATGTGTGTCTGAGTGTGTGTATATGTTTGTGTTTAAATGTTTGTGTGTGTATATGTGTGTCTAGGTGTGTGTCTAGTGTAAGTGTATATGTGTGTGTATGTGTTTATATGTGTCTAGCGCATGTGTATGTGTGTCTGAGTGTGTGTATATGTGTGTGTAATGTGTGTATATGTGTGTCTAGGTGTGTCTAGGTGTGTCTAGTGTGTGTATATTTGTGTAATGTTTGTATATGTGTGTGCATGTTTAAGCGGTATTACAAGTTGAAAGTAAACTCTTTTGCTCAAGCACAATTGAATTTAAAGCATGACTTCAGAGCTCTGGTTAACTGTTATGAGAGACAAAAAAGTTGCACAAAAAACATTAAAAATACATTGTACAGTAACACTCATAATAACACTGTCTAATAACAAATATTTATTAAAAAATGCAATAAAAAGTTATAAGGACTCAAACATATGAGGTCTCAGGAGCTAGACAAAAAAGGCTGCAAATAATTTTAACAGATACATACATATACATGTATATTTATATATATATATATATATATATATATATATATATATATATATATATATATATATATATATATATGTACATATGTATTTATATGTGTATTTATGTATTTATAGACTATATACACATATAAACATGTAGACATCAGTGGCGTTTTTATGTTTTGTGCTGCCCTGGGCACTCAAAATTCTGCTGCCCCCCCCCTTCAAAGGTTTTAGGTCTTTTTTCCATTTAAAGGGACAGTCTAGGCCAAAATAAACTTTCAAGATTCAGATAGGACATGCAATTTTAAACAATTTTCCAATTTACTTTTATCACCAATTTTGCTTTGTTCTCTTGGTATTCTTAGTTGAAAGCTTAACCTAGGAGGTTCATATGCTAATTTCTTAGACCTTGAAGGCCACCTCTTTTCAGAATGCATTTTAACAGTTTTTCACCACTAGAGGGTGTTAGTTCATGTGTTTCATATAGATAACACTGTGCTCGTGCACGTGAAGTTATCTGGGAGCAGGCACTGATTGGCTAAACTGCAAGTCTGTCAAAAGAACTGAAATAAAGGGGCAGTTTGAAGAGGCTTAGATACAAGATAATCACAGAGGTTAAAAGTATATTAATATAACTGTGTTGGTTATGCAAAACTGGGGAATGGGTAATAAAGGGATTATCTATCTTTTAAAACAATAACAATTCTGGTGTAGACTGTCCCTTTAATATTTTTTGGGGTCATTGTGTATGATGTTTTTGTTTTGTTTGTTTTTTAATAACAATTAAAAAGAAAATGGGCTAGCAAAACACTTGCATACAGGTGGGTTGAATTGCAGGCATCTCATACCATTTTCTCCCTGAGAGAAGGGAGAGAAAAGAAGGGGAGGGAAAAAAGGGAGGGAAAGGAAAGCAGGAAGAGAGGGAGAGAGAAGAGAAGTGGTGAAGGAAAAAAAGAAGTGAAAGAAGGGAGCAAGGGAGGGAGTTTAGAGAAAGAAGGGAAGGAGGGAAAGAAGGGAGTGAGTCGAGGGATGGAGGGAGTTGAGGGAGGAAGGGAGGGAGAAAGCGAAAGAAGGGAGAGGGGAAGGGAGGGAAAGAAGAATACACTTTGAAACAATCACTGCCCTTTACATGGAACAACATACATTAAAGTGAAGGTAAACATTGGTGAATGAAAGCCCGTTTTTTAACCTAGAGATCCTCTATTCACACGTCAGCAATGACTAATCCGGCTTCCTCCAATCACAGCATGGCCTCAGGCAATGACTACCCTGGGGGGAAAGCTGTGATTGGAGGAAGCTGTATTAGTCATTGCTGACGTGTGAAGAGAGGATCTCTAGGTGAGGGAAGCTGTTCTAGCTGTGAAAAGAAAAAAAGGTAATTTTTTTAACAAAATGGCTGCTTTGTAAACTTTGATGAATGAAAGTGCCCCTGTTTTTAATAGTATTTTTTTAAAAAACGGGCTTTCATTCACCAAAGTTTACCTTCACTTTAATTATCATTAAAGCCTGTACTTTAAAGCTCACTGTACTGTATGCTGGCTTTTAGAGAGAGGATAGGACAGATGTGCTGCCCCTCCCAAATCTGCTGCCCTAGGCCATAATATGCCACTGATAGACATATATACCCTGCATGCCCGATGTCTTGGGGGTCACATTTGACTCAGATCTTTCTTTCACTCCTCACATTCAGTCCTTGGCTAAAGCCTGCCGCTTCCACCTTAAAAACATCTCTAAAATTAGACTCTTCCTTACACAAGACACCACTAAGATTTTAATCCACTCTCTCATCCTTTCCCGCCTCAGTTACTGCAACTCTGTCCTCTCTGGTCTCCCCAGCTGCCGCCTAGCTCCTTTACAATCCATAATGAATGCCTCTGCCAGACTCATCTTCCTTACACGTTGCTCTTCATCTGCTGCACCTCTCTGCCAATCCCTTCACTGGCTTCCTCTTGCCTCTAGGATTAAACACAAAATTCTCACCCTGACATACAAAGCCCTCAACTGCACTGTTCCCCCCTATATCTCCAGATACTCTCCCTCCCGTCCCCTTCGCTCTGCTCATGACCTCCTCCTCTCTTGTTTCCTCATCACACTCCCGTTTACAGGACTTCTCCAGACTGGCTCCCATCTTGTGGAACTCTCTGCCTCGCTCCACAAGACTCTCCCCCAGTTTTGAAAGCTTCAAGCGCTCCCTAAAGACTCTACTGTTCAGGGATGCATACAACCTACACTAACCTTACTTTATACCAGTTCCTCTCCTCCATTGCTATCCCCTGAACCCCCTTAGCATGTAAGCCTAAGAGTCCAGCTGTTTGTAGATCACCTTCTTAAGAGCTGTCTACAACAGTGCGACTCTTGGCAGGGCCCTCTACCCATTTGATCCCTATAATTGTTTTGTTGTACTTCGCCTTTGTTTATAACGCTGCGGAATCTGTTGGCGCTCTACAAATAACTGATAATAATAATAATTATCCATGTATTCAACTGTGCAACTGTACCGGGCCTTGATTGCCTTATTTTACGCTTTATAATGCGCCACACAATTGGAGACAGGTCAGGACTCCAGGCAGGCCATTCTAGCACCCGCACTCTCTGCTTATGCAACCATGTGCTTGTAATCTGGGCAGAATGTGGTTTGGCGTTGTACTGCTGGAAAATGCAGGGACGTCCCTGGAAAAGATGATGGGACCAATTTACTATGCCCCAAATGGGGCCAACTCTTCCTGTTTCCGTGTGAGCCTTCAGGCTCGCCAGAAACAGCAGTTAAGAAGCAGCAGTCTCTGAGTGGCGGACAGCAATCAACCAGATCGAATATGATCGGGTTGATTGACACCCCCTGCTAGCAGCCGATTGGCCGCAAATCTGCAGGGGGCGGCATTGCACAAGCAGTTCACAAGAACTGCTTGTGCAATGATAAATGCAAACAGCGTATGCTAATTACAAGTGACGCACTAATTTATCGTGCACCCGCAAACAGGCAAATTTGCCCATTTGCAGGTACGCAGTAAATAATCAGCCATTACAAGTGACTGGTTATTGCTACCGCGAGCGGTAACAACTAGGACTTATAAAATTAACCAGAGATCAGATCTCTGGTTAATTTTATAAATGTGCCCCAAATGCTTCCAAAATACAGTGGTGTGTATTTTATTAAAATATCAAAATTGTAGCATTTTAATTTTTTTAATAAAATAACTGCACCAGGCAGTTTTTGGAGGCTAAAGTGTGCGAGTGTGGGGTGCTTAAAAAATGGCGCTGAAAAGTGCCTTAACCGTGTGTTCCCTGTAAATATACATGCATATATATATGTATTTTCATGTGTTAATATGTGTATATACTAATATAATCATATATATTTACAATTTATTGCCATCGCTGCTCTGTTTGCCCCATTTGCTGCGCGCGGTTCTCATGCCGTGCCTCACGCTCTTGTGAGCGCAATGCTTCCCAGCAATGCAAACGCGAGCTCACCTTCGCATTGCTGTCAACTTGTAAAAGCGGCGCACATTAGCTTGCATTGGTATTATATTGGAGTACAAATATTGCTTTCACAAAAGTGATATTTAGCGCTCCACTTGTAATCTGACCCTAAGGGTGTTAGTTTTTTCCAACGTTTTGTGCTCCATTGAAATCTATGGGGGGAAAACGTTAACGCAGTCTATCTTCGGACTTTGCAAATGATCTTACCAAGTGAGTTGTTTATGCTTAATTCATGCTAAAATCAGTTTTAAAAATGAATTTGATATGCTAATTCTCAAATTTCTGCAACTTCTATTTAAACTAAGATCTATTCATCAGTATAATAAAAGTATGCTTTAACTTTAAACTTTCATGATTCAGATAGGGCATGTCATTTTTAACAACTTTCCAATTTACTTTTATCAGCAATCTTTGTTCTCTAGGTATTCTTAGTTGAAAGCTAAATGTTAGGTAGGTCACATGCTAATTACTAAGCCCTTGAAGGCCGCCTCTTATCTGAATTCATTTTGACAGTTTTTCACAACTAGAGGGCATTGGTTCATGTGTTTCATATAGATTACATTGAGCTTATGCACGTGAAGTTACCCTGGAGTGAGCACTGATTGGCTACAATGCAAGTCTGTCAAAAGAGTTAAAATAAGGGGGCAGTCAGCAGAGGCTTAGATACAAGGTAATCACAGACGTAAAAAGTGTATATTATTATAACTGTGTTGGTTATGCAAAACTGGGGAATGGATAATCTATCTTTTTAAACAATAAACATTCTGGTGTAGTCTGTCCCTTTAATGCTGTCTTAGGAAAACTAACACGGTCAGCCTGCCTGGCCAGTGACCACACAAAAATAAAAGTAGTTCTGTTTTTTTTACTATCTAGAGCAGGGGTCAGCAACTTTTGGCTCCCAGATGTTTTGGAACTACATTTCCCATGATGCTCAGACACTCTTTAGGCTATCTGAGCATCATGGGAAATGTAGTTCCAAAACATCTGGGAGCCGAAGGTTGCTGACCCCTGATCTAGAGTCTTTGTAAAATAATAAAAGGCTGTAAAAATGACTAGTGAGTTGTGCAGTTCAGTAATAAGTGTGTTTTACCAGGTTCTGGGACTTAAAGGGACACGAAACCCAATTTTTTTCTTTCATGATTCAGATATACAATTTTAAAAAACGTTTCACTTTATTTCTATGATCACATTTGCTTCATTCTCTTGTTATTCTTTGTTGAAGAGGTAGGCAGCGCTCACATGTTTGGAACACCACACCACAGGAAATAATGCTGCCATCTAGTGCCTTTGCTAATGTATAATGTCACAGGTTTACCTACCCAAGACTCTGTCCGACCTTGTTCCACGTTATATGTTACTGTTTATGTGATATCTGCTCCTTTGTTGCTGACTGCAACTGCCATTTTTTAATGTCTTATTACTGAAGGACACCAAGAGGACGAGTGGGGAACTGAGTGTCAGTTGCTCAACCCGTTTTATTCAAATTGTGCTTTTGTGAATAAAGTTAGTTTCCTGCTTAAACTCAATAAGGCAGAGGGGCGGATTTATCAATGTCTGTCCAACATGAATCGGATTTATCAATGTCTGTCCGACAGAAATCTCTGAAGGCCGATAGCATACGCTGTCGGCATTTAACATTGCACAAGCAGTTCTGGTGAACTGCTTGTGCAATGCCGCCCCCTGCAGATTCGTGGCCAATCGGCCGCTAGCAGGGGGTGTCAATCAGTCCGATCGTATAGGATCCGGTGGATTGATGTCTGCAGCCTCTGCAAGTATCTAAGGGACACAGGAGGGAATCAGTGACAATAAACAAGGGACAGCATAGTCCTTGGTAGCAGGTCTGTTACATTGGTGTCAATAAGTGGGATCCTTCTTACAGCCAAGTCCCAGTGCAGTCAGGATGGCAGGGAACTAGCAGCAACTGACGGTCATCGCCCTACGAGAACGGATGACCCAGAAAGGACAAGACCCGACCTGCCGCTCTTATGGAAGCAGAGCAGGAGGGAGAGCAACCTCAGGCACGAGCAACTTTGGGTCATCGGTGAACGCAACTGGGCAGGGTGAACTTTCACGGAAAGTGTGGGAGCGTTTTACGTTCTATAGTCCTAACCCCTCGATCGAGATAATCAACCTGGTTATGGTGGCTGCAGTGAATGAAATGGCGACAGAGCTAGCCAAGGCTAATGCACTCAGCAACAGTTCCGAGGACGGATGGTCCACAAGGAGCATTGGGTCAACCAGCAGCATAAAGGTGAAACATCAGGCTTTTAAAACTTTCGATGATCAGACAAGAGACATCAACGGATTTCTACAAGATTTTGAGAAACAATATGGATTATACAATATTGAACCCCGGGAGTGGGTGCCTATACTAGTTGGCAAATTAACCAGCACGGCAGCTGAGGCGAACCGGGCCATACCAGAGGATCACAGCAGAGACTAACAGGAAGTAAAGAAACGCCTCCTGGCCTGGTATGCCATCAAAGCAAATAGAATACAGCAGCACAGTAATCCAGGACTTTTAATGAATTTGAAATAAATATGTTTTTAACTCAACTTTTTTGACCTGAGGATCGAGTTTTCTTCAATTTTTGTGTATATATATATATATATATATATATGTAGGAATATATGTAAAAACTTATTATATAGCAGAAATCACAAAAAAAACCCTCTCCGATAAAAACAAATCATAAGAATACAGAGAGATCCCAATCTTTATTCATACCTAAGGGGCCCTTAGTTTCTACCTGGTAAATCCAAAAAGCTTCCCTCTGTTTAAATCTCCTCTCTCTATCCCCCCCCCCCGTCTGTCCACAGGAATATATTCTATAATTTGACATTTGAACCCCCTTAATAAACCTTTTCAGACCCTACTAAATCTAGCACCCTAATAAATAAATATTTTCTTACCCCACTAAATCTAGCACCCTAATAAATAAACCTTTTCTGACCCCCTAAATCTAGCACCCTAATAAATAAATCTTTTCTGGCCCCACTAAATCTAGCACCCTAATAAATAAACCTTTTCTGACCCCCTAAATCTAGCACCCTAATAAATAAATATTTTCTGACCCCACTAAATCTAGCACCCCCCCTTAATAAACCATTTCTGACCCCATTCAATATAGCACCCTAATAAATAAATCTTTTCTGACCCCACTAAATCTAGCACCCCCCTTAATAAACCTTTTCTGACCCCACTTAATCTTGCACCCTAATAAATGAACCTTTTCTGACCCCACTAAATCTAGCACCCTAATAAATAAATCTTTTCAGACCCCACTGAATCTTGCACCCTAATAAATAAATCTTTTCTGACCCCACTAAATCTAGCACCCCCCTAAATAAACCTTTTCTGACCCCACCAAATCTAGCACCCCCTTTAATAAACCTTTTCTGACCCCACTAAATCTAGAACCCTAATAAATAAACATTTTCTGACCCCACTAAATCTAGCACCCTAATAAATAAATCTTTTCTGACCCCACTAAATCTAGCACTCTAATACATAAATATTTTCTGACCAAACTAAAACTAGCACCCCCCTTAATAAACCTTTTCTGACCCCACTAAATCTAGCACCCTAATAAATAAACCTTTTCTGACCCCATTAAATCTAGCACCCTAATAAATAAATCTTTTCTGACCCCACTAAAACTAGCACCCCCCTTAATAAACCTTTTCTGACTCCACTAAATCTAGCACCCTAATAAGAAACCTTTTCTGACCCCACTAAATCTAGCACCCTAATAAATAAATCTTTTCTGACCCCACTTAATATAGCACCCTAATAAATAAACCTTTTCTGACCCCACAAAATCTAGCACCCTAATAAATAAACCTTTTCTGACCCCCCAATAGCCTACTTCTTGATCTTCAGCAGCTGCAATTCCCCAAAAGATTCAAGGGAACACCCTAAGTGCCACACACACAAAACCCTCTTACATAGGGGGGGACTACCCCAATAGATATAAATACCCATACACAACTCTTGAGCACCACTTTCCCTCCAAAAATTGATAACCCTAAAGATCCTGCTTCTGTTTCATCTTTCTTCAACCTCTTCATCTTTAGTCTAGGCCTAGTATAGGGAACCTTCTATTTATATCATTTTAAATAATCCTGACTGGTTATGAGATTAAACAATCTAACTCGTTGTATGAGGGCTAATCTTTACCAAAGAAAACTTCTACAATTTATGCTGCTAGCTGGAAGAGGCTGAGGATACAATACCGTAGGGTAGGACATTGTGAGGGTCATGGTATTGTTTTTTTACAGATTTGGAGGGGGTTCTTATAGATGTTTGGGGGTCCTTGGTGATGGGGGTAGTATTGCTGTGGCGTGTTATCCATGTGCTTGGTGGCTATGTCTATCTGTATATGACCATCTGTGTTAGAATATACGCAGGTTCCAGTTTGTGCATTTGTTTTTGACAGTGAAAGTTGTGTTTCAGAGACATCTCTGCTTTTTGATCACGTTCTTGAGGGGGAGTTAATATAACCAAGGAGAATTTTATCATTTAAAAGACCGTTATTATTCCTTACATAGATCCATAGCAGCTATAAACCACTTGGCCTATTTATTATGCACATTTTCCTAATGGATCCAATTTATGTTCATTATAAATCTTATCATGTCAAGATCCAAAATATCCAAAATATGCTCGTCCTTGATTTTAGTTAGGTTTATTTCTGATACTTATCTATTACACAACGGAGGCTTCATGTAAATTTAACTCCTTAAAACTGTGCGGTATTCTTGGTTTTATTTGTTAAAATTATATTCTCTGTTTTATAGCTATTTCTTTCAAGAGCCTTTGGTCACAAACAAAGGACAAAATAAAAGACGATCTCCCCATAACTCAATCAACCCAGACTGTCAGAACTAACTCAATAAAATAAAGTAAATATGGGTAATAGTTGATCTATGTCCAAGCAAGCACTGCACAATATAACAAACAAACTCCCACACTGAGCATAATTATACAGTGCAATGACTCTGAGACTTTATATTCATAAAACTGATGAAGTCTTAGTATCAGCTAGTAACCCCTTGTTTACCTGTGTCATACAGATGTGCTTCTTGTCATTAGCACAGGACAGAGGATGATCTGATCCTGCACATGTAGATATGTGACATCCCTGTCATTAGTATCAGCTAGTAACCCCTTGTTTACCGGTGTCATACAGATGTGCTTCTTGTCATTAGCACAGGACAGAGGATGACCTGATCCTGCACATTAGATATGTGACATCCCTGTCATTAGTATCAGCTAGTAACCCCTTGTTTACCTGTGTCATACAGATGTGCTTCTTGTCATTAGCACAGGACAGAGGATGATCTGATCCTGCACATGTAGATATGTGACATCCCTGTCATTAGTATCAGCTAGTAACCCCTTGTTTACCGGTGTCATACAGATGTGCTTCTTGTCATTAGCACAGGACAGAGGATGACCTGATCCTGCACATTAGATATGTGACATCCCTGTCATTAGTATCAGCTAGTAACCCCTTGTTTACCTGTGTCATACAGATGTGCTTCTTGTCATTAGCACAGGACAAAGGAGGACCTGATCCTGCACATGTAGATATGTGACATCCCTGTCATTAGTACCAGCTAATAACCCCTTGTTTACCTGTGTCATACAGATGTGCTTCTTGTCATTAGCACAGGACAAAGGATGAACTGATCCTGCACATGTAGATATGTGACATCACTGTCATTAGTAGCAGCTAATAACCCCTTGTTTACCGGTGTCATACTGATGTGCTTCTTGTCATTAGCATAGGACAGAGGATGACCTGATCCTGCACATGTAGATATGTGACATCCCTGTCATTAGTACTAGCTAATAACCCCTTGTTTACCTGTGTCATACAGATGTGCTTCTTGTCATTAGCACAGGACAGAGGATGACCTGATCCTGCACATGTAGATATGTGACATCACTGTCATTAGTACCAGCTAATAACCCCTTGTTTACCTGTGTCATACAGATGTGCTTCTTGTCATTAGCACAGGACAGAAGATGACATGATCCTGCACATGTAGATATGTGACATCCCTGTCATTAGTAACAGCTAATATCTCCTTGTTTACCTGTGTCATACAGATGTGCTTCTTGTCATTAGCACAGGACAGAGGATGACCTGATCCTGCACATGTAGATATGTGACATCCCTGTCATTAGTAACAGCTAATATCTCCTTGTTTACCTGTGTCATACAGATGTGCTTCTTGTCATTAGCACAGGACAGAGGATGACCTGATTCTGCACATGTAGATATGTGACATCATTATCATTAGTACCAGCTAATAACCCCTTGTTTACCTGTGTCATACAGATGTGCTTCTTGTCATTAGCACAGGACAGAGGATGACCTGATCCTGCACATGTAGATATGTGACATCACTGTCATTAGTACCAGCTAATAACCCCTTGTTTACCTGTGTCATGCAGATGTGCTTCTTGTCATTAGCACAGGACAGAGGATGACCTGATCCTGCACATGTAGATATGTGACATCACTGTCATTAGTACCAGCTAATATCTCCTTGTTTACCTGTGTCATACAGATGTGCTTCTTGTCATTAGCACAGGACAGAGGATGACCTGATCCTGCACATGTAGATATGTGACATCAACCCAGACTGTCAGAACTAACTCAATAAAATAAAGTAAATATGGGTAATAGTTGATCTATGTCCAAGCAAGCACTGCACAATATAACAAACAAACTCCCACACTGAGCATAATTATACAGTGCAATGACATTGTCATTAGCACAGGACAGAGGATGACCTGATCCTTCACATGTAGATATGTGACATCACTGTCATTAGTAGCAGCTAATAACCCCTTGTTTACCTGTGTCATACAGATGTGCTTCTTGTCATTAGCACAGGACAGAGGATGACCTGATCCTGCACATGTAGATATGTGACATCATTATCATTAGTACCAGCTAATAACCCCTTGTTTACCTGTGTCATACAGATGTGCTTCTTGTCATTAGCACAAGACAGAGGATGACCTGATCCTGCACATGTAGATATGTGACATCACTGTCATTAGTACCAGCTAATAACCCCTTGTTTACCTGTGTCATACAGATGTGCTTCTTGTCATTAGCACAGGACAGAGGATGATCTGATCCTGCACATGTAGATATGTGACATCACTGTCATTAGTACCAGCTAATAACCCCTTGCTTACCTGTGTCATACAGATGTGATTCTTGTCATTAGCACAGGACAAAGGATGATCTGATCCTGCACATTAGATATGTGACATCCCTGTCATTAGTACCAGCTAATAACCCCTTGTTTACCTGGGTCATACAGATGTGCTTCTTGTCATTAGCACAGGACAGAGGATGACCTGATCCTGCACATGTAGATATGTGACATCACTGTCATTAGTACCAGCTAATAACACCTTGTTTACCTGTGTCATACAGATGTGCTTCTTGTCATTAGCACAGGACAGAGGATGATCTGATCCTGCACATGTAGATATGTGACATCCCTGTCATTAGTATTAGCTAGTAACCCCTTGTTTACCTGTGTCATACAGATGTGCTTCTTGTCATTAGCACAAGACAGAGGATGACCTGATCCTGCACATGTAGTTATGTGACATCATTGTCATTAGTACCAGCTAATAACCCCTTGTTTACCTGTGTCATACAGATGTGCTTCTTGTTATTAGCACAGGACAGAGGATGATCTGATCCTGCAGATGTAGATATGTGACATCACTGTCATTAGTACCAGCTAATAACCCCTTGTTTACCTGTGTCATACAGATGTGCTTCTTGTTATTAGCACAGGACAGAGGATGATCTGATCCTGCACATGTAGATATGTGACATCATTGTCATTAGTACCAGCTAATAACCCCTTGTTTACCTGTGTCATACAGATGTGCTTCTTGTCATTAGCACATGACAGAGGATGACCTGATCCTGCACATGTAGATATGTGACATCCCTGTCATTAGTACCAGCTAATAACCCCTTGTTTACCTGTGTCATACAGATGTGCTTCTTGTCATTAGCACAGGACAGAGGATGATCTGATCCTGCACATTAGATATGTGACATCACTATCATTAGTACCAGCTAATAACCTCTTGTTTACCTGTGTCATACAGATGTGCTTCTTGTCATTAGCACAGGACAGAGGATGACCTGATCCTGCACATGTAGATATGTGACATCACTGTCATTAGTACCAGCTAATAACCCCTTGTTTACCTGTGTCATACAGATGTGCTTCTTGTCATTAGCACAGGACAGAGGATGATCTGATCCTGCACATGTAGATATGTGACATCACTGTCATTAGTACCAGCTAATAACCCCTTGCTTACCTGTGTCATACAGATGTGCTTCTTGTCATTAGCACAGGACAAAGGATGATCTGATCCTGCACATTAGATATGTGACATCCCTGTCATTAGTACCAGCTAATAACCCCTTGTTTACCTGGGTCATACAGATGTGCTTCTTGTTATTAGCACAGGACAGAGGATGATCTGATCCTGCACATGTAGATATGTGACATCATTGTCATTAGTACCAGCTAATAACCCCTTGTTTACCTGTGTCATACAGATGTGCTTCTTGTCATTAGCACATGACAGAGGATGACCTGATCCTGCACATGTAGATATGTGACATCCCTGTCATTAGTACCAGCTAATAACCCCTTGTTTACCTGTGTCATACAGATGTGCTTCTTGTCATTAGCACAGGACAGAGGATGATCTGATCCTGCACATTAGATATGTGACATCACTATCATTAGTACCAGCTAATAACCTCTTGTTTACCTGTGTCATACAGATGTGCTTCTTGTCATTAGCACAGGACAGAGGATGACCTGATCCTGCACATGTAGATATGTGACATCACTGTCATTAGTACCAGCTAATAACCCCTTGTTTACCTGTGTCATACAGATGTGCTTCTTGTCATTAGCACAGGACAGAGGATGATCTGATCCTGCACATGTAGATATGTGACATCACTGTCATTAGTACCAGCTAATAACCCCTTGCTTACCTGTGTCATACAGATGTGCTTCTTGTCATTAGCACAGGACAAAGGATGATCTGATCCTGCACATTAGATATGTGACATCCCTGTCATTAGTACCAGCTAATAACCCCTTGTTTACCTGGGTCATACAGATGTGCTTCTTGTCATTAGCACAGGACAGAGGATGACCTGATCCTGCACATGTAGATATGTGACATCACTGTCATTAGTACCAGCTAATAACCCCTTGTTTACCTGGGTCATACAGACGTGCTTCTTGTCATTAGCACAGGACAGAGGATGATCTGATCCTGCACATGTAGATATGTGACATCACTGTCATTAGTACCAGCTAATAACACCTTGTTTACCTGTGTCATACAGATGTGCTTCTTGTCATTAGCACAGGACAGAGGATGATCTGATCCTGCACATTAGATATGTGACATCCCTGTCATTAGTACCAGCTAATAACCCCTTGTTTACCTGTGTCATACAGATGTGCTTCTTGTCATTAGCACAGGACAGAGGATGACCTGATCCTGCACATGTAGATATGTGACATCACTGTCATTAGTACCAGCTAATAACCCCTTGTTTACCTGTGTCATACAGATGTGCTTCTTGTCATTAGCACAGGACAGAGGATGATCTGATCCTGCACATTAGATATTTGACATCACTGTCATTAGTACCAGCTAATAACCTCTTTTTTACCTGTGTCATACAGATGTGCTTCTTGTCATTAGCACAGGACAGAGGATGACCTGATCCTGCACATGTAGATATGTGACATCACTGTCATTAGTACCAGCTAATAACCCCTTGTTTACCTGTGTCATACAGATGTGCTTCTTGTCATTAGCACAGGACAGAGGATGATCTGATCCTGCACATGTAGATATGTGACATCCCTGTCATTAGTAGCAGCTAATAACCCCTTGTTTACCTGTGTAATACAGATGTGCTTCTTGTCATTAGCACAGGACAGAGGATGACCTGATCCTGCACATGTAGATATGTGACATCCCTGTCATTAGTATCAGCTAGTAACCCCTTGTTTACCGGTGTCATACAGATGTGCTTCTTGTCATTAGCACAGGACAGAGGATGACCTGATCCTGCACATGTAGATATGTGACATCACTGTCATTAGTACCAGCTAATAACCCCTTGTTTACCTGTGTCATACAGATGTGCTTCTTGTCATTAGCACAGGACAGAGGATGACCTGATCCTTCACATGTAGATATGTGACATCCCTGTCATTAGTAGCAGCTAATAACCCCTTGTTTACCTGTGTCATACAGATGTGCTTCTTGTCATTAGCACAGGACAGAGGATGACCTGATCCTGCACATGTAGATATGTGACATCCCTGTCATTAGTAGCAGCTAATAACCCCTTGTTTACCTGTGTCATACAGATGTGCTTCTTGTCATTAGCACAGGACAGAGGATGACCTGATCCTGCACATGTAGATATGTGACATCCCTGTCATTAGTACCAGCTAATAACCCCTTGTTTACCTGTGTCATACAGATGTGCTTCTTGTCATTAGCACAGGACAGAGGATGATCTGATCCTGCACATGTAGATATGTGACATCACTGTCATTAGTACCAGCTAATAACCCCTTGTTTACCTGTGTCATACAGATGTGCTTCTTGTCATTAGCACAGGACAGAGGATGACCTGATCCTGCACATGTAGATATGTGACATCACTGTCATTAGTACCAGCTAATAACCCCTTGTTTACCTGTGTCATACAGATGTGCTTCTTGTCATTAGCACAGGACAGAGGATGATCTGATCCTGCACATGTAGATATGTGACATCACTGTCATTAGTACCAGCTAATAACCCCTTGCTTACCTGTGTCATACAGATGTGCTTCTTGTCATTAGCACAGGACAAAGGATGATCTGATCCTGCACATGTAGATATGTGACATCACTGTCATTAGTACCAGCTAATAACCACTTGTTTACCTGTGTCATACAGATGTGCTTCTTGTCATTAGCACAGGACAGAGGATGACCTGATCCTGCACATGTAGATATGTGACATCATTGTCATTAGTAGCAGCTAATAACCCCTTGCTTACCTGTGTCATACAGATGTGCTTCTTGTCATTAGCACAGGACAGAGGATGATCTGATCCTGCACATGTAGATATGTGACATCATTATCATTAGTACCAGCTAATAACCCCTTGTTTACCTGTGTCATACAGATGTGCTTCTTGTCATTAGCACATGACAGAGGATGACCTGATCCTGCACATGTAGATATGTGACATCATTATCATTAGTACCAGCTAATAACCCCTTGTTTACCTGTGTCATACAGATGTGCTTCTTGTCATTAGCACAGGACAGAGGATGACCTGATCCTGCACATGTAGATATGTGACATCACTGTCATTAGTACCAGCTAATAACCCCTTGTTTACCTGTGTCATACAGATGTGCTTCTTGTCATTAGCACAGGACAGAGGATGACCTGATCCTGCACATGTAGATATGTGACATCATTGTCATTAGTAGCAGCTAATAACCCCTTGTTTACCTGTGTCATACAGATGTGCTTCTTGTCATTAGCACAGGACAGAGGATGATCTGATCCTGCACATGTAGATATGTGACATCACTGTCATTAGTACCAGCTAATAACCCCTTGTTTACCTGTGTCATACAGATGTGCTTCTTGTCATTAGCACAGGACAGAGGATGACCTGATCCTGCACATGTAGATATGTGACATCCCTGTCATTAGTACCAGCTAATAACCCCTTGTTTATCGGTGTCATACAGATGTGCTTCTTGTCATTAGCACAGGACAGAGGAGGACCTGATCCTGCACATGTAGATATGTGACATCATTGTCATTAGTACCAGCTAATAACCCCTTGTTTACCTGTGTCATACAGATGTGCTTCTTGTCATTAGCACAGGACAGAGGATGACCTGATCCTGCACATGTAGATATGTGACATCACTGTCATTAGTACCAGCTAATAACCCCTTGTTTACCTGTGTCATACAGATGTGCTTCTTGTCATTAGCACAGGACAGAGGATGATCTGATCCTGCACATGTAGATATGTGACATCCCTGTCATTAGTAGCAGCTAATAACCCCTTGTTTACCTGTGTCATACAGATGTGCTTCTTGTCATTAGCACAGGACAGAGGATGACCTGATCCTGCACATGTAGATATGTGACATCACTGTCATTAGTACCAGCTAATAACCCCTTGTTTACCTGTGTCATACAGATGTGCTTCTTGTCATTAGCACAGGACAGAGGATGATCTGATCCTGCACATGTAGATATGTGACATCACTGTCATTAGTACCAGCTAATAACCCCTTGTTTACCTGTGTCATACAGATGTGCTTCTTGTCATTAGTACAGGACAGAGGATGATCTGATCCTGCACATGTAGATATGTGACATCACTGTCATTAGTACCAGCTAATAACCCCTTGTTTACCTGTGTCATACAGATGTGCTTCTTGTCATTAGCACAAGACAGAGGATGACCTGATCCTGCACATGTAGATATGTGACATCACTGTCATTAGTACCAGCTAATAACCCCTTGTTTACCTGTGTCATACAGATGTGCTTCTTGTCATTAGCACAGGACAGAGGATGACCTGATCCTGCACATGTAGATATGTGACATCACTGTCATTAGTACCAGCTAATAATCCCTTGTTTACCTGTGTCATACAGATGTGCTTCTTGTCATTAGTACAGGACAGAGGATGATCTGATCCTGCACATGTAGATATGTGACATCCCTGTCATTATTATCAGACATAATAATTGAAGCACAGAGATGTTTAGCATCTCCCAACCAATCGTAACAGCTGTATGGTTTACATGGGAGCCGCTATACCATAGCAGTAAGCCTGCTGTTATTTTCGTCTCAACTTTGTAATGTCTGGATATAAAAAACTGTCACTTAACTAATTGCTCCAGTCTGTGGCCAGTGTAAAGCTCTGTTTTTACAAATGATGTTGCCGAGTGGCTTCTATTCATATGAGGTTTATGTGCGGCCTCGTTTTAAAGAAGAGATTATGATGAACATTAAATCGGCTAGATTACGAGTTTTGCTTTAGAGGCTATGCAGTGCTAACGAGCAGTTTTGTCTCACCGCTCACTTACCTACATCGCTGGTATTACAGGTTATTACAAACCCGGCGTTAAAAGGCAAGAAGTGATCGTTGAGCAAAATTTTGTTCCTTACCGTACTCCAATACCAGCGCTGCTTAAGTCAGCGGTGAGCTGGTCGTACGTGCTCGTGCATGATTTCCCCATAGGAATCAACGGGGAGAGCCGGCTGAGAAAAAGTCTAACACTTGCCAAAAAGCAGTTTAAAACTCAGTAACGCAGCCCCATTGGGAAATAAAATTTATGTTTACACCTAACACCCTAACATGAACCCCGAGTCTAAACACCCCTAATCTTACACTTATTAACCCCTAATCTGCCGCCCCCCGACATCGCCGACACCTGAAACACTTTTTTGCAAACGTGGGGTAGCAAAAGAGAAGCGCAAATATAATTTAGATATAATTAAATTATATACTGACAATATAACTATGTACTATGAATAATCTGCTGATTGCCTGATATAAAAACCTTCTATATTAGATTAAAAAACACGCCTATCAATATGCTGATAATGTGATCAAATAAATATGTATATATATATCAGAAAAGAGAGAACAGCTCTCCTGAGATAGAACAAAAGCTAGAATAACTTCCATGCCTGTTCATTTAAATTGCAACTCAGGGTGTGTGTTCTTTTAGCACACGTTGATGCCTTTCCACAGAGAAAAAATATCCTGTAGCATATCAGTCTGATCCTGCCCAATGACAGTCCAGCGCCGAAATACCAGGCAATTCTTCTCTGAACAAGGGAAGCAACAACCCCAGACGATCGTTTCGGCCTTCTTATATATATATATATATATATATATATATATATATATATATATATAAACAAGCCTATTAAACAACACAATTCATGTATTACTATAAAAAATTCCTAAATCAAGCATAAATATAAAAGACTAAAGACCAAAAAACTCAATACTTATAATGATATGTATAAGTTCATACGCTTCTGTGTGAAGAGTGATCCCAATTTTCGAATGTGGGCTGCAGCTCCTCTTTAATGGTAATACTGATGTCCCAAACAAAGTCTAAAAATAGAAAATGGAGAGAAGCGCAGGCACGATTCAAGTGTAGAGATAAAACTTTTATTTATAGCCACACGCTATATGGGTACTCACAAGACATATATGATAAAACTGCACATCTCTATAACATCTCCAAGTAAAGCCAAGCTCCATCAATAGGATTTTTTCTACCTTAATTCCGATTAGCTGATAGAATTCTATCACCCAATCGGAATCTAAGGGACGCCATCTTGGATGACATCACTTAAAGGAACCGTCATTCAGTAAGAAGACTTCGTTTGAAGAGGATGCTCCGCGTCAGATGTCTTGAAGATGGACCTGATCCGCGTCGGATGGATGAAGATAGAAGATGCTGACTGGATGAAGACTTCTGCCCGTCTGGAGGACCTTTTCGCCCGGCTTGGATGAAGACTTCTCCCGGCTTCGTTTAGGACTTCGGCCCGGTTTGATGAAGACTTCTGCCGCTTCCTTGAGGATGGATGTCCGTCTTCAGAACAGTAAGTCGATCTTCAGGGGGTTAGTGTTAGGTTTTTTTAAGGGTGTATTGGGTGGGTTTTATTTTTTAGATTAGGGTTTGGGCCGCAAAAGACCAAAAAACTCAATACTTATAATGGTATGTATAAGTTCATACGCTTCTGTGTGAAGAGTTATCCCAATTTTCGAATGTGTGCTGCAGCTCCTCTTTAATGGTAATACTGATGTCTCAAACTAAGTCTAAAAATAGAAAATGGAGAGAAGCGCACGCACGATTCAAGTGTAGAGATAAAACTTTTATTTATAGCCACACGCTTTATGGGTACTCATAAGACATATATGATAAAACTGCACATCTCTATAACATCCCCAAGTAAAGCCAAGCTCCATCAATAGGATTTTTTCTACCTTAATTCCAATTGGCTGGTAGAATTCTATCAGCCAATCGGAATCTAAGGGACGCCATCTTGGATGACGTCACTTAAAGGAACCGTCATTCAGTAAGAAGACTTCGTTTGAAGAGGATGCTCCGCGTCGGATGTCTTGAAGATGGACCCGATCCGAGTCGGATGGATGAGGATAGAAGATGCCGTCTGGATGAAGACTTCTGCCCGTCTGGAGGACCACTTCGCCCGGCTTGGATGAAGACTTCTCCCGGCTTCGTTTAGGACTTCAGCCCGGTTTGATGAAGACTTCTGCCGCTTCCTTAAGGATGGATGTCCGGTCTTCAGAACAGTAAGTCGATCTTCAGGGGGTTAGTGTTAGGTTTTCTTAAGGGTGTATTGGGTGGGTTTCATTTCTTAGATTAGGGTTTGGGCCGCAAAAGAGCTAACTGCCCTTTTAAGGGCAATGCCCATCCAAATGCCATTTTCAGGGCAATGGGGAGCTTAGGTTTTTTTAGATAGTATTTTATTTGGGGGGTTGGTTGTTAGGGTGGTGGGTTTTACTGTTGGAGGGGTTGTTTGTATTTTTTTATACAGGTAAAAGAGCTGATTTCTTTGGGGCAATGCCCCGCAAAAGGCCCTTTTAAGGGCTATTGATAGTTTTGTTTAGGCTAGGGTTTTTTTTTTATTTTGGGGGGGCTTTTTTTTATTTTGATAGGGCTATTAGATTAGGTGTAATTAGTTTAAATATCTTGTAATTTGTTTATTATTTTCTGTAATTTAGTGTTTGTTTTTTGTACTTTAGCCAATTTAATTTAATTTATTTAATTGTTTTTAATTTAGTTAATTTATTTAATTGTAGGGTTAGGTTAGGTATTATTGTAACTTAGGTTAGGTTTTATTTTACAGGTACTTTTGTATTTATTTTAGCTAGGTAATTATTAAATAGTTAATAACTATTTAATAACTATTCTACCTAGTTAAAATAAATACAAACTTTCCTGTAAAATAAAAATAAACCCTAAGCTAGATACAATGTAACTATTAGTTATTTTGTAGCTAGCTTAGGGTTTATTTTATAGATAAGTATTTAGTTTTAAATAGGAATTATTTAGGTAATAATATTCCTTTTTATTTAGATTTATTGTAATTATATTTAAGTTAGGGGGTGTTAGGGTTAGGGTTAGACTTAGGTTTAGGGGTTAATAAATTTAATATAGTGGCGGCGACGTTGGGGGCAGCAGATTAGGGGTTAATAAATGTAGGTAGGTGGTGGCGATGTTAAGGACGGCAGATTAGGGGTTAATAATATTTAACTAATGTTTGCGGCAGTTTAGGGGTTAATATGTTTATTATAGTTGCGGAGATGTTTGGAGCGGCAGATTAGGGGTTAAAAAAATTATTTTAGTGTTTGCGATGCGGGAGAGCCTCGGTTTAGGGGTTAATAGGTAGTTTATGGGTGTTAGTGTACTTTTTAGCACTTTAGTTATGAGTTTTATGTTACGGCGTTGTACCATAAAACTCTTAACTTCTGACTTTTAAATGCGTTAGGGATCTTGGAGGTAGAGGGTGCACCGCTCACTTTTTGGCCACCAAGGACAGACTTGTAATACCAGCGCTATGGAAGTCCCATAGAAAAAAGACTTTACAAAGTTTACGTAAGTCGTTTTGCAGTAAGGCCAAAGAAGTGTACGGTGCCTCTATACCTGCAAGACTCGTAATAGCAGCGGGCGTAAAAAAGCAGCGTTAGGACCTCTTAAAGCTGCTTTTTTACGTTAACGCACAACTCGTAATCTAGCCGATTGAGAATTACCATTGTTTTACACAGTTCCACTACTGGACTTTCCTGCTGTTAATATCTATGGCTGTGTAAGTTGCCCACTATATGTTATCTCATACATCAAGCAAGAACTTCTATCAACGCGGGAAAATAGTCCTTAAAACTGCAACACTGAGAAAATGCACTTGCAAATTCCTTTATGTCAATGTCTTTAACATGCGTGTTTTATTAGGTAAAGTCGTCTCGCTGTACAAACAGAGAGGTGTCTCCGGGAGCTGGTGGAAGTAGGGCCGCTGATTTTTCACCTGTGCGTTGACTTATCCCGAAGGATTAATAAAGGCTCTATTGCCCTTAGGAAATATGTTGTCTTGCGGTATATCCTCCTGCACACATATTTCGCTATATCGAAGCTCACGAGTTTGTCTTTTTATTTTTGTTTTCCTTCTCTTCTGCTGTTTTCAGGTTTTCTTCTGTGTCTATATTAGTTTGGTCTGTTTTATAGAGCTAGTTTTTTTATATTTTATTATTTGGCACTGTATGGTCTTGTGCATGCTCAGCTCACTTGTTAATAAATAGTATTATTGTCTTGTGCATGCTCAGTTCACTTGTTAATAAATATTATTATGGTCTTGTGCATGCTCAGTTCACTTGTTAATAAATATCATTATGGTCTTGTGCATGCTTAGTTCACTTGTTAATAAATATCATTATGGTTTTGTGCATGCTCAGCTCACTTGTTAATAAATATCATTATGGTTTTGTGCATACTCATTTCACTTGTTAATAAATATCATTATGGCTTTGTGTATGCTCAGTTCACTTGTTAATAAATATCATTATTGTTTTGTGCATGCTCAGTTCACTTGTTAATAAATATCATTATGGTTTTGTGCATGCTCAGCTCACTTGTTAATAAATATCATTATGGTCTTCTGCGTGCTCAGCTCACTTGTTAATAAATATCATTATGGTTTTGTGCATGCTCAGCTCACTTGTTAATAAATATCATTATGGTCTTGTGCATGCTCAGCTCACTTGTTAATAAATATCATTATGGTTTTGTGCATGCTCAGCTCACTTGTTAATAAATATCATTATGGTCTTGTGCATGCTTAGTTCACTTGTTAATAAATATCATTATGGTTTTGTGCATGCTCAGCTCACTTGTTAATAAATATCATTATGGTTTTGTGCATACTCATTTCACTTGTTAATAAATATCATTATGGCTTTGTGTATGCTCAGTTCACTTGTTAATAAATATCATTATTGTTTTGTGCATGCTCAGTTCACTTGTTAATAAATATCATTATGGTTTTGTGCATGCTCAGCTCACTTGTTAATAAATATCATTATGGTCTTCTGCGTGCTCAGCTCACTTGTTAATAAATATCATTATGGCTTTGTGCATGCTCAGCTCACTTGTTAATAAAAATCATTATGGTCTTGTGCATGCTCAGCTCACTTGTTAATAAATATCATTATGGTTTTGTGCATACTCAGTTCACTTGTTAATAAATATCATTATGGTTTTGTGCATGCTCAGATCACTTGTTAATAAATATCATTATGGTGTTGTGCATGCTCAGTTCACTTGTTAATAAATATCATTATGGTTTTGTGCATGCTCAGTTCACTTGTTAATAAATATCATTATGGTTTTGTGCATGCTCAGCTCACTTGTTAATAAATATCATTATGGTTTTGTGCATGCTCAGTTCACTAGTTAATAAATGTCATTATGGATTTATGCATGCTCAGTTCACTTGTTAATAAATATCATTATGGTTTTGTGCATGCTCGGTTCACTTGTTAATAAATATCATTATGGTTTTGTGCATGCTCAGCTCACTTGTTAATAAATATCATTATGGTTTTGTCCATGCTCAGTTCACTTGTTAATAAATATTATTATGATTTTGTGCATGCTCAGTTCACTTGTTAATAAATATCATTATGGTTTTGTGCATGCTCAGTTCACTTGTTAATAAATATCATTATGGTTTTGTGCATGCTCAGCTCACTTGTTAATAAATATCATTATAGTTTTGTGCATGCTCAGTTCACTTGTTAATACATATCATTATGGTTTTGTGCATGCTCAGCTCACTTGTTAATAAATATCATTATGGTTTTGCGCATGCTTAGTTCACTTGTTAATAAATATCATTATGGTCTTGTGCATGCTCAGCTCACTTGTTAATAAATATCATTATGGTTTTGTGCATGCTCAGCTCTCTTGTTAATAAATATCATTATGGTTTTGTGCATACTCAGCTCACTTGTTAATAAATATCATTATGGTTTTGTGCATGCTTAGTTCACTTGTTAATAAATATCATTATGGTTTTGTGCATGCTCAGCTCACTTGTTAATAAATATCATTATGGTTTTGTGCATGCTCAGCTCACTTGTTAATAAATATCATTATGGTTTTGTGCATACTCATTTCACTTGTTAATAAATATCATTATGGTTTTGTGCATGCTCAGCTCACTTGTTAAAAAATATCATTATGGTTTTGTGCATGCTCAGCTCACTTGTTAATAAATATCATTATGGTTTTGTGCATGCTTAGTTCACTTGTTAATAAATATCATTATGGTTTTGTGCATGCTCAGTTCACTTGTTAATAAATATCATTATGGTTTTATGCATGCTCAGTTCACTTGTTAATAAATATCATTATGGTTTTTTGCATGCTCAGTTCACTTGTTAATAAATATCATTATGGTTTTGTGCATGCTCAGCTCACTTGTTAATAAATATTATTATGGTTTTGTGCATGCTCAGTTCACTTGTTAATAAATATCATTATGGTTTTGTGCATGCTCAGTGCACATTTGTATTAAATATCATTATGTACTTGTGCATGCTCAGCTCACTTGTTAATAATTATCATTATGGTTTTGTGCATGCTCAGTTCACTTGTTAATAAATATCATTATGGTTTTGTGCATGCTCAGCTCACTTGTTAATATATATCCTTATGGTTTTGTGCATGCTCAGTTCACTTGTTAATAAATATCATTATGGTTTTGTGCATGCTCAGATCACTTGTTAATAAATATCATTATAGTTTTGTGAATGCTCAGTTCACTTGTTAATAAATATCATTATGGTTTTGTGCATGCTCAGTTCACTTGTTAATAAATATCATTATAGTTTTGTGCATGCTCAGTTCACTTGTTAATAAATATCATTATGGTTTTGTGCATGCTTAGCTCACTTGTTAATAAATATCATTATGGTTTTGTGCATGCTTAGTTCACTTGTTAATAAATATCATTATGGTCTTGTGCATGCTCAGCTCACTTGTTAATAAATATCATTATGGTTTTGTGCATGCTCAGCTCACTTGTTAATAAATATCATTATGGTTTTGTGCATGCTCAGCTCTCTTGTTAATAAATATCATTATGGTTTTGTGCATACTCAGCTCACTTGTTAATAAATATCATTATGGTTTTGTGCATGCTTAGTTCACTTGTTAATAAATATCATTATGGTTTTGTGCATGCTCAGCTCACTTGTTAATAAATATCATTATGGTTTTGTGCATGCTCAGCTCACTTGTTAATAAATATCATTATGGTTTTGTGCATACTCATTTCACTTGTTAATAAATATCATTATGGTTTTGTGCATGCTCAGTTCACTTGTTAATAAATATCATTATGGTTTTGTGCATGCTCAGTGCACATTTGTATTAAATATCATTATGTACTTGTGCATGCTCAGCTCACTTGTTAAAAAATATCATTATGGTTTTGTGCATGCTCAGCTCACTTGTTAATAAATATCATTATGGTTTTGTGCATGCTTAGTTCACTTGTTAATAAATATCATTATGGTTTTGTGCATGCTCAGATCACTTGTTAATAAATATCATTTTAGTTTTGTGCATGCTCAGTTCACTTGTTAATAAATATCATTATGGTTTTGTGCATGCTCAGTTCACTTGTTAATAAATATCATTATGGTTTTGTGCATGCTTAGTTCACTTGTTAATAAATATCATTATGGTTTTGTGCATGCTCAGCTCACTTGTTAATAAATATCATTATGGTTTTGTGCATACTCATTTCACTTGTTAATAAATATCATTATGGCTTTGTGTATGCTCAGTTCACTTGTTAATAAATATCATTATTGTTTTGTGCATGCTCAGTTCACTTGTTAATAAATATCATTATGGTTTTGTGCATGCTCAGCTCACTTGTTAATAAATATCATTATGGTCTTCTGCATGCTCAGCTCACTTGTTAATAAATATCATTATGGTTTTGTGCATGCTCAGCTCACTTGTTAATAAATATCATTATGGTCTTGTGCATGCTCAGCTCACTTGTTAATAAATATCATTATGGTTTTGTGCATGCTCAGCTCACTTGTTACTAAATATCATTGTGGTTTTGTGCATGCTCAGCTCACTTGTTAATAAATATCATTATGGTGTTGTGCATGCTCAGTTCACTTGTTAATAAATATCATTATGGTTTTGTGCATGCTCAGTTCACTTGTTAATAAATATCATTATGGTTTTGTGCATAATCAGCTCACTTGTTAATAAATATCATTATGGTTTTGTGCATACTCATTTCACTTGTTAATAAATATCATTATTGTTTTGTGCATGCTCAGTTCACTTGTTAATAAATATCATTATGATTTTGTGCATGCTCAGCTCACTTGTTAATAAATATCATTATGGTCTTGTGCATGCTCAGCTCACTTGTTAATAAATATCATTATGGTTTTGTGCATGCTCAGCTCACTTGTTAATAAATATCATTATGGTCTTGTGCATGCTCAGCTCACTTGTTAATAAATATCATTATGGTTTTGTGCATGCTCAGCTCACTTGTTAATAAATATCATTATGGTGTTGTGCATGCTCAGTTCATTTGTTAATAAATATCATTATGTTTTTTTGCATGATCAGTTCACTTGTTAATAAATATCATTATGGTTTTGTGCATGCTCAGCTCACTTGTTAATAAATATCATTATGGTTTTGTGCATGCTCAGTTCACTAGTTAATAAATATCATTATGGTTTTATGCATGCTCGGTTCACTTGTTAATAAATATCATTATGGTTTTGTGCATGCTCGGTTCACTTGTTAATAAATATCATTATGGTTTTGTGCATGCTCAGCTCACTTGTTAATAAATGTCATTATGGTTTTGTGTATGCTCAGCTCACTTGTTAATAAATATCATTATGGTTTTGTCCATGCTCAGTTCACTTGTTAATACATTTTATTATGATTTTGTGCATGCTCAGTTCACTTGTTAATTAATATCATTATGGTTTTGTGCATGCTCAGTTCACTTGTTAATAAATATCATTATGGTTTTGTGCATGCTCAGCTCACTTGTTAATAAATATCATTATGGTTTTGTGCATGCTCAGCTCAGTTGTTAATAAATATCATTATGGTTTTGTGCATGCTCAGCTCACTTGTTAATAAATATCATTATGGTTTTGTGCATGCTTAGTTCACTTGTTAATAAATATCATTATGGTTTTGTGCATGCTCAGTTCACTTGTTAATAAATATCATTATGGTTTTATGCATGCTCAGTTCACTTGTTAATAAATATCATTATGGTTTTGTGCATGCTCAGCTCACTTGTTAATAAATATCATTATGGTTTTGTGCATGCTCAGCTCATTTGTTAATTAATATCATTATGGTTTTGTGCATGCTCAGCTCACTTGTTAATAAATATTATTATGGTTTTCTGCATGCTCATCTCACTTGTTAATAAATATCATTATGATTTTGTGCATGCTCAGTTCACTTGTTAACAAATATCATTATGGGTTTGTGGATGCTCAGCTCACTTGTTAATAAATATTATTATGGTTTTGTGTATGCTCAGCCCACTTGTTAATAAATATCATTATGGTTTTGTGCATGCTCACTTCACTTGTTAATAAATATCATTATGGTTTTGTGCATGCTCAATTCACTTGTTAATAAATATCATTATGGTTTTGTGCATGCTCAGTTCACTTGTTAATTAATATCATTATGGTCTTGTGCATGCTCAGCTCACTGGTAATAAATATCATTATGGTTTTGTGCATGCTCAGCTCACTTGTTAATAAATATCATTATGGTCTTGTGCCTGCTCAGCTCACTTGTTAATAAATATCATTATGGTTTTGTGCATGCTCAGCTCACTTGTTTATAAATATTATTATGGTGTTGTGCATGCTCAGTTCACTTGTTAATAAATATCATTATGGTTTTGTGCTTGCTCAGTTCACTTGTTAATAAATATCATTATGGTTTTGTGCATGCTCAGTTCACTTGTTAATAAATATTATTATGGTTTTGTGCATACTCAGTTCATTTGTTAATAAATATCATTATGGTTTTGTGTATGCTCAGTTCACTTGTTAATAAATATCATTATGGTTTTGTGCTTGCTCAGCTCACTTGTTAATAAATTTCATTATGGTTTTGTGCATGCTCAGCTCACTTGTTAATAAATATTATTATGGTTTTGTGCATGCTCAGTTCACTTGTTAATAAATATAATTATGGTTTTGTGCATGCTCAGCTCACTTGTTAATAAATATCATTATGGTTTTTGCATGCTCAGTTCACTTGTTAATAAATATCATTATGGTTTTGTGCATGCTTAGTTCACTTGTTAATAAATATCATTATGGTTTTGTGCATGCTCAGTTCACTTGTTAATAAATATCATTATGGTTTTATGCATGCTCAGTTCACTTGTTAATAAATATCATTATGGTTTTGTGCATGCTCAGCTCACTTGTTAATAAATATCATTATGGTTTTGTGCATGCTCAGCTCATTTGTTAATAAATATCATTATGGTTTTGTGCATGCTCAGCTCACTTGTTAATAAATATTATTATGGTTTTCTGCATGCTCATCTCACTTGTTAATAAATATCATTATGATTTTGTGCATGCTCAGTTCACTTGTTAACAAATATCATTATGGGTTTGTGGATGCTCAGCTCACTTGTTAATAAATATTTTTATGGTTTTGTGCATGCTCACTTCACTTGTTAATAAATATCATTATGGTTTTGTGCATGCTCAATTCACTTGTTAATAAATATCATTATGGTTTTGTGCATGCTCAGTTCACTTGTTAATTAATATCATTATGGTCTTGTGCATGCTCAGCTCACTGGTAATAAATATCATTATGGTTTTGTGCATGCTCAGCTCACTTGTTAATAAATATCATTATGGTCTTGTGCATGCTCAGCTCACTTGTTAATAAATATCATTATGGTTTTGTGTATGCTCAGTTCACTTGTTAATAAATATCATTATGGTTTTGTGCATGCTCAGCTCACTTGTTTATAAATATCATTATGGTGTTGTGCATGCTCAGTTCACTTGTTAATAAATATCATTATGGTTTTGTGCTTGCTCAGTTCACTTGTTAATAAATATCATTATGGTTTTGTGCATGCTCAGTTCACTTGTTAATAAATATTATTATGGTTTTGTGCATACTCAGTTCATTTGTTAATAAATATCATTATGGTTTTGTGTATGCTCAGTTCACTTGTTAATAAATATCATTCTGGTTTTGTGCTTGCTCAGCTCACTTGTTAATAAATTTCATTATGGTTTTGTGCATGCTCAGCTCACTTGTTAATAAATATTATTATGGTTTTGTGCATGCTCAGTTCACTTGTTAATAAATATCATTATGGTTTTGTGCATGCTCAGCTCACTTGTTAATAAATATCATTATGGTTTTGTGCATGCTCAGTTCACTTGTTAATAAATATCATTATGGTTTTGTGCATGCTCAGCTCACTTGTTAATAAATATCATTATGGTTTTGTGCATGCTCGGTTCACTTGTTAATAAATATCATTATGGTTTTGTGCATGCTCAGCTCACTTGTTAATAAATATCATTATGGTTTTGTGTATGCTCAGCGCACTTGTTAATAAATATCATTATGGTTTTGTCCATGCTCAGTTCACTTGTTAATAAATATCATTATGGTTTTGTGCATGCTCAGCTCACTTGTTAATAAATATCATTATGGTTTTGTGCATGCTCAGTTCACTTGTTAATAAATATCATTATGGTTTTGTGCACGCTCAGTTCACTTGTTAATAAATATTATTATGGTGTTGTGCATGCTCAGTTCACTTGTTAATAAATATCATTATGGTTTTGTGCACGCTCAGTTCACTTGTTAATAAATATTATTATGATTTTGTGCATGCTCAGTTTACTTGTTAATAAATATCATTATGGTTTTGTGCACGCTCAGTTCACTTGTTAATAAATATTATTATGGTTTTGTGCATGCTCAGTTCACTTGTTAATAAATATCATTATGGTTTTGTGCATGCTCAGTTCACTTGTTCATTATGGTTTTATGCATGCTCAGTTCACTTGTTAATAAATATCATTATGGTTTTGTGCACGCTCAGTTCACTTGTTAGTAAATATTATTATGGTTTTGTGCATGCTCAGCTCACTTGTTAATAAATATTATTATGGTTTTGTGCATGCTCATCTCACTTGTTAATAAATATCATTATGGTTTTGTGCATGCTCAGTTCACTTGTTAATAAATATCATTATGGTTTTGTGCACGCTCAGTTCACTTGTTAATAAATATTATTATGGTTTTGTGCATGCTCAGTTCACTTGTTAATAAATATTATTATGGTTTTGTGCATGCTCAGTTCACTTGTTAATAAATATCATTATGGTTTTGTGCATGCTCAGTTCACTTGTTAATAAATATCATTATGGTTTTGTGCATGCTCAGCTCAGTTGTTAATAAATATCATTATGGTTTTGTGCATGCTCAGTTCACTTGTTAATAAATATAATTATGGTTTTGTGCATGCTCAGCTCACTTGTTAATAAATATCATTATGGTGTTGTGCATGCTCAGTTCATTTGTTAATAAATATCATTATGTTTTTTTGCATGATCAGTTCACTTGTTAATAAATATCATTATGGTTTTGTGCATGCTCAGCTCACTTGTTAATAAATATCATTATGGTTTTGTGCATGCTCAGTTCACTAGTTAATAAATATCATTATGGTTTTATGCATGCTCGGTTCACTTGTTAATAAATATCATTATGGTTTTGTGCATACTCGGTTCACTTGTTAATAAATATCATTATGGTTTTGTGCATGCTCGGTTCACTTGTTAATAAATATCATTATGATTTTGTGCATGCTCAGTTCACTTGTTAATAAATATCATTATGGTTTTGTGCATGCTCAGTTCACTTGTTAATAAATATCATTATGGTTTTGTGCATGCTCAGCTCAATTGTTAATAAATATCATTATGGTTTTGTGCATGCTCAGCTCAGTTGTTAATAAATATCATTATGGTTTTGTGCATGCTCAGCTCACTTGTTAATAAATATCATTATGGTTTTGTGTATGCTCAGTTCACTTGTTAATAAATATAATTATGGTTTTGTGCATGCTCAGCTCACTTGTTAATAAATATCATTATGGTGTTGTGCATGCTCAGTTCATTTGTTAATAAATATCATTATGTTTTTTTGCATGATCAGTTCACTTGTTAATAAATATCATTATGGTTTTGTGCATGCTCAGCTCACTTGTTAATAAATATCATTATGGTTTTGTGCATGCTCAGTTCACTAGTTAACAAATATCATTATGGTTTTATGCATGCTCGGTTCACTTGTGAATAAATATCATTATGGTTTTGTGCATGCTCGGTTCACTTGTTAATAAATATCATTATGGTTTTGTGCATACTCCGTTCATTTGTTAATAAATATCATTATGGTTTTGTGCATACTCCGTTCATTTGTTAATAAATATCATTATGGTTTTGTGCATACTCCGTTCATTTGTTAATAAATATCATTATGGTTTTGTGTATGCTCAGTTCACTTGTTAATAAATATCATTATGGTTTTGTGTATGCTCAGCTCACTTGTTAATAAATATCATTATGGTTTTGTCCATGCTCAGTTCACTTGTTAATACATTTTATTATGATTTTGTGCATGCTCAGTTCACTTGTTAATAAATATCATTATGGTTTTGTGCATGCTCAGTTCACTTGTTAATAAATATTATTATGGTTTTGTGCATACTCAGTTCATTTGTTAATAAATATCATTATGGTTTTGTGTATGCTCAGTTCACTTGTTAATAAATATCATTATGGTTTTGTGCTTGCTCAGCTCACTTGTTAATAAATTTCATTATGGTTTTGTGCATGCTCAGCTCACTTCTTAATAAATATTATTATGGTTTTGTGCATGCTCAGTTCACTTGTTAATAAATATCATTATGGTTTTGTGCACGCTCAGTTCACTTGTTAATAAATATTATTATGGTGTTGTGCATGCTCAGTTCACTTGTTAATAAATATCATTATGGTTTTTTGCACGCTCAGTTCACTTGTTAATAAATATTATTATGATTTTGTGCATGCTCAGTTTACTTGTTAATAAATATCATTATGGTTTTGTGCACGCTCAGTTCACTTGTTAATAAATATTATTATGGTTTTGTGCATGCTCAGTTCACTTGTTAATAAATATCATTATGGTTTTGTGCATGCTCAGTTCACTTGTTCATTATGGTTTTATGCATGCTCAGTTCACTTGTTAATAAATATCATTATGGTTTTGTGCACGCTCAGTTCACTTGTTAGTAAATATTATTATGGTTTTGTGCATGCTCAGCTCACTTGTTAATAAATATTATTATGGTTTTGTGCATGCTCATCTCACTTGTTAATAAATATCATTATGGTTTTGTGCATGCTCAGTTCACTTGTTAATAAATATTATGGTTTTGTGCACGCTCAGTTCACTTGTTAATAAATATTATTATGGTTTTGTGCATGCTCAGTTCACTTGTTAATAAATATTATTATGGTTTTGTGCATGCTCAGTTCACTTGTTAATAAATATAATTATGGTTTTGTGCATGCTCAGCTCACTTGTTAATAAATATCATTATGGTGTTGTGCATGCTCAGTTCATTTGTTAATAAATATCATTATGTTTTTTTGCATGATCAGTTCACTTGTTAATAAATATCATTATGGTTTTGTGCATGCTCAGCTCACTTGTTAATAAATATCATTATGGTTTTGTGCATGCTCAGTTCACTAGTTAATAAATATCATTATGGTTTTATGCATGCTCGGTTCACTTGTTAATAAATATCATTATGGTTTTGTTCATGCTCGGTTCACTTGTTAATAAATATCATTATGGTTTTGTGCATACTCGGTTCACTTGTTAGTAAATATCATTATGGTTTTGTGCATGCTCGGTTCACTTGTTAATAAATATCATTATGATTTTGTGCATGCTCAGTTCACTTGTTAATAAATATCATTATGGTTTTGTGCATGCTCAGTTCACTTGTTAATAAATATCATTATGGTTTTGTGCATGCTCAGCTCACTTGTTAATAAATATCATTATGGTTTTGTGCATGCTCAGCTCAGTTGTTAATAAATATCATTATGGTTTTGTGCATGCTCAGCTCACTTGTTAATAAATATCATTATGGTTTTGTGTATGCTCAGTTCACTTGTTAATAAATATCATTATGGTGTTGTGCATGCTCAGTTCATTTGTTAATAAATATCATTATGTTTTTTTGCATGATCAGTTCACTTGTTAATAAATATCATTATGGTTTTGTGCATGCTCAGCTCACTTGTTAATAAATATCATTATGGTTTTGTGCATGCTCAGTTCACTAGTTAATAAATATCATTATGGTTTTATGCATGCTCGGTTCACTTGTTAATAAATATCATTATGGTTTTGTGCATGCTCGGTTCACTTGTTAATAAATATCATTATGGTTTTGTGCATACTCAGTTCATTTGTTAATAAATATCATTATGGTTTGTGTATGCTCAGTTCACTTGTTAATAAATATCATTATGGTTTTGTGTACGCTCAGCTCACTTGTTAATAAATATCATTATGGTTTTGTCCATGCTCAGTTCACTTGTTAATACATTTTATTATGATTTTGTGCATGCTCAGTTCACTTGTTAATAAATATCTTTATGGTTTTGTGCATGCTCAGTTCACTTGTTAATAAATATCATTATGGTTTTGTGCATGCTCAGCTCACTTGTTAATAAATATCATTATGGTTTTGTGCATGCTCAGCTCAGTTGTTAATAAATATCATTATGGTTTTGTGCATGCTCAGCTCACTTGTTAATAAATATCATTATGGTTTTGTGCATGCTTAGTTCACTTGTTAATAAATATCATTATGGTTTTGTGCATGCTCAGTTCACTTGTTAATAAATATCATTATGGTTTTATGCATGCTCAGTTCACTTGTTAATAAATATCATTATGGTTTTGTGCATGCTCAGCTCACTTGTTAATAAATATCATTATGGTTTTGTGCATGCTCAGCTCACTTGTTAATAAATATAATTATGTTTTTGTGCATGCTCAGCTCACTTGTTAATAAATATTATTATGGTTTTCTGCATGCTCATCTCACTTGTTAATAAATATCATTATGATTTTGTGCATGCTCAGTTCACTTGTTAACAAATATCATTATGGGTTTGTGGATGCTCAGTTCACTTGTTAATAAATATTATTATGGTTTTGTGTATGCTCAGCCCACTTGTTAATAAATATCATTATGGTTTTGTGCATGCTCACTTCACTTGTTAATAAATATCATTATGGTTTTGTGCATGCTCAATTCACTTGTTAATAAATATCATTATGGTTTTGTGCATGCTCAGTTCACTTGTTAATTAATATCATTATGGTCTTGTGCATGCTCAGCTCACTGGTAATAAACATCATTATGGTTTTGTGCATGCTCAGCTCACTTGTTAATAAATATCATTATGGTCTTGTGCATGCTCAGCTCACTTGTTAATAAATATCATTATGGTTTTGTGCATGCTCAGTTCACTTGTTAATAAATATCATTATGGTTTTGTGCATGCTCAGCTCACTTGTTTATAAATATCATTATGGTGTTGTGCATGCTCAGTTCACTTGTTAATAAATATTATTATGGTTTTGTGCATGCTCAGTTCACTTGTTAATAAATATCATTATGGTTTTATGCATGCTCAGTTCACTTGTTAATAAATATCATTATGGTTTTGTGCACGCTCAGTTCACTTGTTAGTAAATATTATTATGGTTTTGTGCATGCTCAGCTCACTTGTTAATAAATATTATTATGGTTTTGTGCATGCTCATTTCACTTGTTAATAAATATCATTATGGTTTTGTGCATGCTCAGTTCACTTGTTAATAAATATCATTATGGTTTTGTGCACGCTCAGTTCACTTGTTAATAAATATTATTATGGTTTTGTGCATGCTCTTTCCTTTTCTTTTTTTTTCTTTTATTCATCAAAAGTAAAGACAATACAATTCTTCAGATAACACAACAGAAATGTATCAGACACATATTCAATCTGTATCAATAATAAAAAACAAACCTTTACATTATAAGTCTTCAGTGTAATTGATTAAACATACTAAACGTAAAATAACAAAAGAGGGAGAAGGGAAAAAAAATTAAAAAAGGGAAAACCCCCCTGACTCCCCCCGCCCCCCCTCCCCGCCCTTTCAACAAAATAATACCTTACCGCTACCTTCACATCCAAAACACAACTACCGATAGATGCCGAATTACACAACCGTGTTTATCCAGGATACCGGAAATACCCCTAATACGACAAATTCAGCAAAGCAGACCGTAGATCGGACAGGGGCAAGAATCTGCTTTTGAATCTGGAGGGGATATGACAAAATGATTGGTAACCAACCCTGTAAAAACTCCTTGGTTCTCTTCTCAGAAGCCTCCGAGAGATGATATGACTCAAATACAATTTGGCCTTGGATTTCTTTACAAGACCTCTCAAGGCTCGGTGCTCTCTTAGCTTTCCAATTTAACAGGACAAGATGACGTACTGCTAGAATAATCGTTTTCAACTTATATATCATTGCTGCCGAGTTTCTATGTGCTTCTGTAATAAGTAAAACCACATCTTGAAGTGTAAGAACAAAATTTGCCCCGTATAATGTGTTAAACCAATGAACCACTTTATGCCATAACTGGTTGATTTTGGGACAGAACCAAAACATATGGAATAGATCAGCCCTAGAGTTTGAGCATCTGGGACAATTATTTGATCCAGTGTCAGAAAATGTTTGTAATTTAAGCGGATGCAAATAAAAATTATTCAGGAGCTTCAAGTGCGATTCCTTCCAGGACACCGAAACCCTACACTTATGAACCATATTGCAACTCTGAATGATCTTCTCCTCAGTGATATCGGTAATAACCGGAAGCAACCAAGTACTTATGCTGTGCAAATGCTTATCGCTTTGTTTAGAAAGCATAATATCATATATTAAGGAGATAGAGGAACTTCCCATACTGAATTTCTTAATTAAGATTCTAATAACAGACCATTCCGGTGACATACTATTCTCCCAATTTTGCTCACGCATGAAATGGCGAATCTGGAAATACGCAAACAAGTCAGACCTAGGAAGATCATAAATTTGAAACAGAGACTCAGCAGTCTGAACCAAATTATCAGCCCCCAATAATTGCTTGACAAACAACAGCCCCTTGTTACCCCATGATTTAAACACCTTATGATAAATACCCGGGATAAAATTAGGGTTTCCCTGAATAGGAAGATATTCTGAAACAGAGGGATCCACTCCTAGACAAATACAGAACTTCTGCCACGCAACCACAACATTTTTAAAGGATACCAATTTACTGATGTTGGATGGCAGCTGTTTTGTATTACAATGTAACAGCGCACCAAGTGCGAATGGACGAGTATAAAAGGCTTCCTCTTGACGAACTGCTAACCTGTTGGTTTCCGCCACCCAATCCCCGGCAAATTTCACCAATGCAGCCGTATTATAGAACCTGACATCAGGCAGAGCCAACCCGGCACGGTTTGTCTTTTGCATGAGCTTAGCTAGTGCAATCCTAGGTCTCTTATCTTTCCAGATAAATTTAGAAAAATCACTGTATAACTTTCTAATATCTGAACTGGAAATAAAGAGAGGAAGATTCTGTAGCACATAGAGAAGACGAGGGAAAACAATCGTTTTTATTAGCTTTACCTTTGCCGAAATTGACAGCGGAAATGAAGCCCATAACTGCAGATCTATTTTAATTTTTTTCAGTAAGGGAACAAAATTCGCAACATACCATAATTTCGGATTTTTATGCAACTTGAGTCCCAAATAACTAATAGCATTGACAACCTTAAATGGGAATTTTTCCAAACCGGACGAGTTATTGCCCATATACATGAGTTCACTCTTTTCTAAATTCACCAAATAACCGGAGAAAGAGCTAAACTGAGAGAGGAGTTGAAGAATAACTGGAATCGATTGAAAGGGCTTATCTACAAAAATCAGCATATCATCAGCATAGAGAAGGGTTTTTAAACGGTGAGAGCCCAATGAAATTCCTGTCAATACATCGCGAAATCTGACCGCTAAGGGTTCTAGAGCCACATTAAACAGGAGGGGAGATAATGGACACCCCTGCCTAGTACCTCGATGTAAAACAATCCCCTGTGAGCGAATCCCATTAACCAGGAGAAAAGAAATTGGTTTACAATACATTTTATGAATAAAGAGAATAAAGTTGCCAGAAAAGCCAAATTTCTGTAATGAAGAAAATAAATGCTCCCAGACAATGGAATCAAAAGCCTTGACTGCGTCGAGGGTTAAGACTGCAGAATCAAGAATTCCGTCATTACAAGGCTCTGGTTCCAAATTCGACATGTAATCCAAAAACGTAATAACCTTTCGAATATTCCGCGACGAGTTCCTAGCGGTCATAAAACCGGTCTGATCCTGATGGATCAAGTTCTGCAGACAGTGATTCAGTCTAGAAGCGATAATACCAGCCAGAGGCTTGTAATCAGTATTGAGTACTGATATTGGCCTGTATGAGGCCATGTTCTCTGGATTTTTATTTTTTTTCGCAATGAGTGAGATATTAGCCGCAGCAAAGTTTTCCGAGATCCCATTTTCAGAAAGATAATAATTATTGAAAATAGCCTCTAATGTAGGCAGCAGTTCTTCCTTAAGCAATTTATAAAATTCTGCCGGGAACCTGTCAGGGCCGGCAGCCTTATTAAGCTTAAGATTATCAATAGCTGTACCAATCTCCTCACGCGATATCGGCTGATTCAGCACAGCCAACTCTTCTGCTTGAATCTTAGGAATACTTATAGCCGACCAAAAGGACTCTTGGTTATTGTGGTCGGCAGCGACGGCCGAATATAATTCTTGATAGTACTTAAAAAATTCCTGGGAAATCTCTGCCGGCTTAAAAAACCTGTCCTCGCCATTTTTTATAACAGCGATATAATTTCTTTTTTTTTCTATTCTTAATCAAGCGGGACAGATGCTTCGCCGAACACCCGTGAAAACTCCTATATTTAAGATTCAATCTTGCTTCTTCCTCCAACGATTTCTGCTTTATATAGATCTCTCTTTCCTTCCTAGCCTCAAGATACACTGCCCAGTTTAATGGGGAGGGATCCGACTGAATGTCCCTGTAGGCGGCTCTGGTTCTTGCAACAAGGGAACTCCCCTGTTCCTTAATTTTTTTTGCGCGCAAGCTCATATAAGCTATTATCTTACCTCGAATCACAGCTTTAGCCGCCTCCCAATAAACCTCTGTCTTATGACTGAAATTCGAGTTAAATAAAACATACTCATGCCAGGTAGTCTTAATCCATGATGAAAAACTTGAGTTGGTATATAAAAAACGAGGAAAGCCAAAGACCCGTGTTTGTGAACGTGCCTCATAAGTATCAAGAATAGATAAAGAGATTATAGCGTGATCTGATACCAAAAATTCCCCAATTCCCGTTTTAAGCTGGAAGACTGTCAGTGTTTCCGCGATTAAAAAGAGATCAATCCGCGAGAATGTCCTGAACGACTTGGATTCGCATGTGTAGGCTCTGATTAAAGGATTTTGCAAACGCCAAATATCAGTCAATGTTAATTTAATACAAAATTTTTTAAAGTAATTGGCGTGATACTTATATTTAGCGTCATTCTTTCTTGAAAAACGGTCTAGTTCTGGACTCATAGTAGCATTAAAGTCCCCACAGATAATTAAATTCTCCCTTATAAAGGGAAAAATTATGTTTTGGATGCATGCTCAGTTCACTTGTTAATAAATATCATTATGGTTTTGTGAACGCTCAGTTCACTTGTTAATAAATATTATCATGGTTTTGTGCATGCTCAGTTCACTTGTTAATAAATATCATTATGGTTTTGTGCACGCTCAGTTCACTTGTTAATAAATATTATTATGGTTTTGTGCATGCTCAGTTCACTTGTTAATAAATATTATTATGGTTTTGTGCATGCTCAGTTCACTTGTTAATAAATATCATTATGGTTTTGTGCATGCTCAGTTCACTTGTTAATAAATATTATTATGGTTTTGTGCCTGCTCAGTTCACTTTTTAATAAATATCATTATGGTTTTGTGCACGCTCAGTTCACTTGTTAATAAATATTATTATGGTTTTATGCTTGCTCGAACGTGAGCCTAAACTACTGCTCGACACATATGGGTTGATTTTTTAAGCAGCGGAAGTTTCTGGTTCTCCAGAAATGAAAGTTAAGAAGCAGCCATCCTAAGACCGCTGCTCCTTAACTTTTCTGCCACCTTTTAGGTGGTGGACTGTAATCATTACGATCCGATCGAATCGGGATGATTGACAGCCCCTGCTAGCGGCCGATTGGCCACCAGTGAGCAGGGTGCGGCATTGCATAATACACATACACACACTATGCACATACACTACATACATACACACACTATACACATACACACACTATACACATACACACACTATACACATACACACACTTTACACATACACACACACACTTTACACATACACACACTTTACACATACACACACTATACACATACACACACTTTACACATACACACACTATACACATACACACACTATACACATACACACACTTTACACATACACACACTATACACATACACACACTATACACATACACTACATACATACACACACTATACACATACACATACTATACACATACTCACACTATACACATACACACTATACACAAACTATACACATACACACACTATACACATACACACACTATACACAAACTATACACATACACACACTCTTACATACACATACTATACACATACACACACTATACACATACATACACTCTTACATACACTACATACATACACACACTATACACATACACACACTATACACGTACACACACTACACACATACACACACTATACACATACACACACTCTTACATACACTACATACATACACACACTATACACATACACACACTCTTACACACTACTACGCACATACACACACTCTTACACACACTATACTCATTCTCTTACACAATACTGACTAAGGAGAGAGCAGAAAGCTCCCAGCTTGCCCCTCTCCCAGTGCAGCAGAAGCAGGCTGCATGTTTCTAGGTCAGAGGGAAAGCACAGCCTGCGCTATTGTTTTAAGCTTCAGGCAGCTACTGACTGCACAGGCTGCAGCTCCTTCTTGACAGACCAGGTTGCTGCTTACAAACAAAATACACCTACAGGGTAAAACCAGCCCTATTGCCTGATTTCTGATTGACAATATGAGAACAGAGCTTTTACATAAAAACAGTTTGGGCTTGTAACTTACTTTAGTTTTTATCATAAATGACTGAAATGAATCTTCCTCTTGAGAATGTTCTCTTTAATATGGAAATGCATTGTTTTTGTTTATTGCTGCTAGATTGTAAGCTCTTTCGTCTAGTAGCTCCAACTTTTGTACTATTACATGTAAATAAATATTGTTTAATTCTGTACTATTACATATAAATAAACATTGTTTCATTCTGTACTATTACATATAAATACACATTGTTTCATTCTGTACTATTACATATAAATACACATTGTTTCATTCTGTACTATTACATATAAATACATATTGTTTCATTCTGTACTATTGCGTATAAATACATATTGTTTCATTCTGTACTATTGCATATAAATACATATTGTTTCATTCTGTACTATTACATATAAATACACATTGTTTCATTCTGTACTATTACATATAAATACATATTGTTTCATTCTGTACTATTGCATATAAATACATATTGTTTCATTCTGTACTATTACATATAAATACACATTGTTTCATTCTGTACTATTACATATAAATACATATTGTTTCATTCTGTACTATTGCATATAAATACATATTGTTTCATTCTGTACTATTGCATATAAATACATATTGTTTCATTCTGTACTATTACATGTAAATAAATATTGTTTCATTCTGTACTATTACATATAAATACACATTGTTTCATTCTGTACTATTACATATAAATACACATTGTTTCATTCTGTACTATTACATATAAATACATATTGTTTCATTCTGTACTATTGCATATAAATACATATTGTTTCATTCTGTACTATTACATGTAAATAAATATTGTTTAATTCTGTACTATTACATATAAATACACATTGTTTCATTATATACTTACTATTGCATATAAATGAATATTGTTTCATTCTGTACTGTTACATATAAATACATATTGCTTCATTCTGTACTGTTACATATAAATTCATATTGTTTAATTCTGTACTGTTACATATAAATACATATTGTTTCATCCTATACTTACTATTGCATATAAATGAATATTGTTTCATTCTGTACTATTGCATATAAATACATATTATATTATTCTGTACTGTTACATATAAATACATATTGTTTCATTCTATACTTGTGATGGACACTGGCTTCCTCAACTGGGTAGCTCTGCCAAAATGGTCATTCCTGTACCTGGACTTGTAGCTATAGAGCGGATAAAGGTGATTATAGCAAGAGCCCACCCTAATAACCAGGTAAGACCAGGAATAAGGTGAAACACGAACAGATTTAGTTGGGGAAAACACATTCGACTAGATTACGAGTCTTGCGTTAGCCTTAAAAAGCAGCGTTAAGAGGTCCTAATGCTGCTTTTATTGGGCGTTGGTATTACGAGTCTTGCAGGGACAGGTGTACCACTCACTTTTTTGGCCAGACTCGGAAATACCGCAAATTACGTCAATTGCATATCCTATATTTTCAATGGGACTTCTATAGCACCGGTATTACGAGTCTGACCAAAAGTGAGCGGTACACCCTCTCCTGTCAAGCCTGGTACCACATTTAAAAGTCAGTAGTTAAGAGTTTTACACTACAACGCCGTAGCATAAAACTCTTAACTAAAGTGCTAAAAAGTACACTAACACCCATAAACTACTTATTAACCCCTAAACCGAGGCCCCCCCCACATAGCAAACAATAAAATAAATATTTTAACCGCTAATCTGCCGAACCGGACATCGCCGCCACTATAATAAATATATTAACCCCTAAACCGCCACACTCCCACCTCGCAAACACTAGTTAAATATTATTAACCCCTAATCTGCCGTCCCTAACATCGCTGCCACCTACCTACATTTATTAACCCCTAATTTGCCGCCCCCAACGTTGCCGACACTATATTAAATGTATTAACCCCTAAACCTAAGTCTAACCCTAAACCTAACCCCCCCGAACTTAAATATAATTACAATAAATCTAAATAAAATTACTACAATTAACTAAATTATTCCTATTTAAAACTAAATACTTACCTATAAAATAAACCCTAAAATAGCTACAATATAACTAATAGTTACATTGTAGCTAGCTTAGGGTTTATTTTTATTTTACAGGCAACTTTGTATTTATTTTAACTAGGTACAATAGTTATTAAATAGTTAACTATTTAATAACTACCTAGCTAAAATAAAGACAAAAAGTACCTGTAAAATAAAACCTAACCTAAGTTACAATTACACCTAACACTACACCTGCAAAGCCTCCAAAGCTTCTGGGTGAGCTCAGCAGTAAACTGGGTTCCTTGGTCTGAGATAATCTCCCAGGGGAAACCCACTCTGGCAAATATCCGGAGCAGAGCATCGGCGATTGTCTCTGCCTGGATATTTGCCAGGGGGATTGCCTCCGGGTATTGAATGGCATAGTCTACCACTGTCAGGATATACTTTTCCCCCGAGGGACTAGGACGGGGAAAGGGACCAACAATGTCAACTGCTACTCAGCTGAATGGTTCATCTGTGATAGGGAGGGGGTGCAGGGAGGCTTTGGAGTGGTCCACTGTCTTGCCTACTCTCTGGCAAACATCACAGGTCCGACAGTACTGCCTAACATCCCCTGTAATCCCTGGCCAGAAGAAGGTCTGAGTCAGTCAGTGGTGAGTCCAAGTGATCACTTGATGTCCTGCCAGGTGAATGTCATGCCCTATGTGCAGCAGGTCGTACTGATACTTTTGTGGTACCACCAACTGGTGCTTGGGCATCTGCCTGCTCCCGCCCCCTCTCTGTAACCCTGTATAGGAGCCCCCTGTCCACTCAAAACAGTCCCCTCCTAGCCCCCCTGGGTAGGTCCCTGCCTGGGCATGGAATGTGGCCAAGGTCGGGTCACTCAACATCTCCTGGGTGAAGTCGGGGGGGAAACCCAGGGGACAGAGTCAATGGTCGGGCTAGAAGTCAGGGAGTAGTGACTTACCTGGGTCCCGGGTCGAGTGCTGTGGCCTGGAATCTGGCTTGCTGGCGTGTGGTGACAGGGCAAGCATCGATTGAGCCATCCAATATGAAGGAGTTTCCTAGCAGGACTTCTGCTGGCAAGTGAGTCATGACTCCTACTTCTATAGCATGGGAGCCGGTACCCCAATCCAGGACCTGTGTTGTAGGGATCCGGAGCACCTTACCCCTAGCTACACAAACTGTAATGGACTTCCTTGTCCGGTCCGAATTGGTGACCAGGTGTGGCTGGACAAGGGTAATGGTGGCTCCACGGTCCCGTAGTCCTTGTGCCTGCCTGCCATTAATCCATACAACTTGGCGGTAGTGTAGGCTGTTGTCACCCGTGGCTGCTTATACTGGGTCCACCTCATGCAGGACCCCAAATTCCTCTTCAGTCAAAGCGGCCGAGTCAGTGAGGCTCTCTAACTCCAAGTAGTGGGCGGCATTGTCATGGATACCAGGCTGCCAAGGCTACCTCCACTCCGCTCCTACCTGAATTACTGTGCATTGCCCTGTTTTCAGGCCCATTGAGGATTACTGTGTGCCCCAAACTCCCTCCCTCTTGTGTTCCCACTGCTTATACTTCATCTTAAAAAGAGCTGATCTCTTGCCACTTGGCTCCTTCCTTGCTGGCTGAACTTATGGAACTACTAGCTGGCCGGGCCACCCAGGAATCCCGCTGAACTTTACCTTAGGTCACTCCGGAGGCCTTATGTCCCAGAGCTCCGCTCTTTTGGGGATTTGTTGTGCCTTTGATGGACAAGGTTTAGGGTGATTGCCGAGGGGGAGCTCAACCAGGAACTGGGGTTTTTGGACACCCCCACATCAATAACTTTGCCAGGCTGCTGGTCTGGTCGCTTTTTGGACTGTGGCATCTGGGGACCGAGGGCATTCCAACGACACCCTGGAAGGGATGCCGGTCCCCCGGGATCACCCTGAAACTGCAACCTAAATCCTATGGAGGCTGTTACGGTACCAACAGTGTACCAAGGGTCAATACCAGACGAACAATGTCCTGCATAGGGAATCAGCAATTCACAACCCAGCCAGTTTCAGGTTTAAAACAGAATGTCATTTATTAAAGGCTAGATGCCCAGTATCCATACAGGTTTGACCCCAGATGGGGGGGGTTGAAAGACTCCTGTACACTTAGACAAAAAGGGGAAGACGCCCTTCCATGAAACAGTAGAATTAAATTACTTAAATACTTTACTTAGGCAGATAACAACTTAAACACATTTGGCTTGTCTTATCACCTAGCGTCTGCTCTCTGAGGGTGATTAAACAATGGCCTGTTTATTACTTAAATGTAATTATAGCACACAATAGCTGAGGCCAGAAAACCTGTCTTTAGAAATTAGATTCTTAGCTAAACACAATTAACTCCTTCAGTCCTGACAGAAGGGTCTGTCACATATCTCCCCCCTTGTGGAACACTCCGGCAGGCCCGGCTTGACCCTTTGGCGGGTCAACCTGGGGATGACCGGACTAGGAGGTGGTAGGCATGTCAGTTTGCCAGGACAATCCATCTGTATTCCCGTTATGAGAGAGAATTCCTGTCCATACAAAGAAGGGTTCAACTTCCTCAGTGCCCAGACTAGGGCTAAACAGTCCTTCAAAATCCCATCAGCTTCTTTACGAGTTTTCTGTACCTGCTCTTTATAGGTATCCACAATCCCTTCATACTGACATAGGGTGCCCTTGAGTTGCTGCACCTCACTATGAGCCAGCGTCAGCTTCTCCTCAAGTGTCGCTAAGTTTGTCTTTAATGTTTCATGTCCCACTCTCAAGCTGGTGTTTTCTGCAGTCTGTCGGTGCAGCTTGTTTAGCAGAGATTCACGTTCTAAACGTGCTTTTTCCTCTGCGCTCCTCTTCTCCTTCATCAGCGCATTGTAACGGGACTTCCACGTATCAATAGCGGATAGCGATTTACTGAGCTCAGCGTCCTGGGGCTTAGCAGCAGGGGGGTCAGTCTCTGCTGCACGGATCTGGGCATGGGTAGTCACAGAGTTAACATCAGCGAGACCCATAGGAGCGTAGGCAGAAACAAGGGGGGCCAAGTCATTTCCAAGAAGAACATCAGCAGGTAAGTCCTTCTTGACCCCCACATTCACAGGTCTAGCGCCCACTCCCCAATCCAAATGTACCCTGGCAACAGGTAGGCTGAACACATCGCCCCCTGCTACCCTCACAGCCACAGTGTCTCCAGTGTACTGTTTCTCAGACACCAAGTTCTTTTGAAGCAAGGTCATGGTAGCACCAGTATCCCGTAGACCACTGACCTTCTTCCCATTCACTTTAACCAGTTGCCGGTTATTCCGGTGGGCAGCTTGCACAAGGTCTGCCTCATGTAGGATGCTCCAGCATTCTTGCGCCTCTACGTAGCGGGCCGCAGGCTGAGAGTTACGTGGGATTCCGCCGGCGGGTCTTCTCCAGGACTGTGCTTGGTTCGCTGCATTTAGGGGACACTCTGGTCTTTTGTGCCCTAGTTGCTTACATCCAAAGCACCAAATAGGTTGTGAGTAGCCCCGTGAATTGAACCGTGCTCTCTGAGGGTAGTTCGTGGCCGGAGGCCGTGTGGTATAGCGGTGCACCGGGGGTTGGTAACTGGCAGCTGCTGGGGTGACTGGGGGTCTGTACTCCACTCTAGCAGGGGGCTTAGTGGTAGCAGTGTCCAGTTTGCGGGCATCCATATACTCATCTGCCAGGCGAGCAGCTTCATGCAGGGTGGAGGGTTTACGGTCCCGAACCCACTCTCTAACTCCTGCTGATAACTTGTCAAAGAAATGTTCCAACAGGAATAGCTGCAGCACCTCTTCCCCAGATACGGCTTGGCACCCCGCTATCCAGTGAGCTGCTGTGCGGTGCACCTTACATGCCCACTCAAAGTAGGAATCACCAGCTAATTTAACAGTGTCTCTGAACCGCCTCCGGTATGCCTCCAGTGTAACCGCATACCTGGAGAGCAGAGCCTCTTTCACAGTATTATAATCCCCAACCTCCTCATCTGGAATGGCCCGAAAAGCCTCACTGGCCCGGCCGGATAATTTTCCGGATAATATCGTGACCCAGTCCTCTGCGGGTACCTTGTGTAGTGCACATTGCCTCTCAAAATCCGCAAGGTACCCACCAATCTCTCCTTCTGTTTCCAGGAAGTTTTTAAAAGCTGCAAAATTTACTTTTCTCTTTTCCACTTGGGCTGCTGCAGCGCTGCTTTGGCGAAGTAGGTTGGCTTCCACAGCTGCTATGACCCGGTCGATAATTTCCGCAGATGGGTTGGGGCCATAATATGCCAGTCTTATTTTAACCGCCCGATCAAAGCTTGCTTCTTCAGGGGTTCTGTCTGATATGCTGGGCCCATTGGTTCCTTCTGTCCCTGGTACTCTTTCCATCTTAGTCAGTATTGTAATAATCCCCCTCTTCCTGAGGTTACTGGCTTGTGTAGTTGCTCTTCTGGGCGATAAGGTTCATTCCGTCGCTTGCCACCAATTGTTACGGTACCAACAGTGTACCAAGGGTCAATACCAGACGAACAATGTCCTGCATAGGGAATCAGCAATTCACAACCCAGCCAGTTTCAGGTTTAAAACAGAATGTCATTTATTAAAGGCTAGATGCCCAGTATCCATACAGGTTTGACCCCAGATGGGGGGGGGTTGAAAGACTCCTGTACACTTAGACAAAAAGGGGAAGACGCCCTTCCATGAAACAGTAGAATTAAATTACTTAAATACTTTACTTAGGCAGATAACAACTTAAACACATTTGGCTTGTCTTATCACCTAGCGTCTGCTCTCTGAGGGTGATTAAACAATGGCCTGTTTATTACTTAAATGTAATTATAGCACACAATAGCTGAGGCCAGAAAACCTGTCTTTAGAAATTAGATTCTTAGCTAAACACAATTAACTCCTTCAGTCCTGACAGAAGGGTCTGTCACAGAGGCGCCAGCCTGTCTAGAGGGGCAGGAATGGTGGGATCAGATAAGGCTCTTATCAAGATGAGAATGTGTATATAAGCTGTGTGGTTTTCCCAATAAAGTCTGTTCATGTTTCACCTTAATACTGGTCTTGTCTGGTTATTAGGGTTATCTCTTGCTAAAATCTCTTTCTCATCTCTACAGCTACAGGTTCCAGGTACAGAAAGGACCCCTTTGGGTGGAGCTACCCAGTCGGGTAGCCGGAGTCCGTCACAACTGGTTGGCAGTGGTGGGATGCTTCCTTCTACCTGAAACATCCAAACCACCACCAGCGGTACTCTTAGCTTAAAAGAAGTACCCTTAAAAATTTACTGGAAGTTCATGGACAAGTGACCAGCAACAAATTCAGCTGGGGCAGTGACAGGGCCAGCGAGCCCTCAAAGGGGGGGATGGAGTTGTCCGTGGTCCAGAGAGAGATACGGTGGTGACTGGCATTCTATGAGACCACTCCACCACAGGAGATTATCACCCAGATAATTGCTGATGCAACCCGCCTCAAGATTTTGGAGGCACAGAAAGCTATGAGGGGAGCCGCACCAGCTGAGCAGAGGCCCACTTCCCCCCCCTAAGAAGTTACCTTACAAGGCTTTTGTGCTTTTAAGGACGGAAAAAAGGAGATCAACCGGTACTTACAAGTGTTTGAGACGCAGTGCAAACTGCAGGGCATCGCCAGTGCCGACTGAGTTACCCTGCTGATCGGGAATCTGTCGGGGAGAGCCTTGGATGCCTTCGAGGCTATCCCCTTGGAAGACAAAAGGAATTATGACCTGGTGAAAGAACGCATCCTACCCCGATACGCCATCACGCCGGAGGCTCACCGGCTGAAGTTCCGAGGGTTGAGGAGGAAAGAGGGGCAGCCTATCACTGAGTGGGCACAGCAGTTCACCCGTTCTTTGGACTACTGCTTTGCAGGCTGCCAAATGACTTCCCTGGCCCAAGCCTCCAAGATCATTCTCCTGGAGAATTTTTATGATCATTCCCTGCCGGAGGTACGAGAATGGGTCAGGGACCGGAAACCTGAGGCGGTAGATCAAGCTGCCTTCCTGGCGGATCAGTTTTTGGATGCCCAGCGCCTGGTTTGACCCGAACCTCGCCCAGCATGCCGCTCCACTGCAGCTCTGGCTTGCCCACCTGTGGCCCAGCGGTACCCCCCCAGCTCCACCAGCGCAACTCTGCTCCTCCGGGCCCAGTCCACCCCAGAAGACAGGGATCAGATGTTATGGGTGCGAAAAGGTTGGTTATGTCCTATCCAATTGTCCAAGGAATCTGCCCCCTGCTCAATAGACAAGAGGACCTGCTGGGAGCTTCAGGGCCGCTGCTTGGAGTTAGAGAGCCCAGCTGACCTCACCGCTTGGACCAAAGAGGAATATGGGGTCCTGCATGAGGTGGTATAAGCAGCAACGGGTGACAACCGCCTACATCACCACCATCACCAGTACTCTTGTAATACTGTGTTTTATGTATCTCATTGTATCCTTTTGCAAGTGCTGCTGTAATACTGTGTCTTATGTGTTTACTTGGTTCCCACTTTCATAATAATGCTCAATTTCTTCATATTCCTTTTTGCTACCTCTTGTCTCTATAGCAAACTACATTACTCAATTACTCCTTCTCACTCTCCACCTGCACTGTTCATTAGCCCATCTCTCTTATACTCACCTTACTTTTGTACTCATGAACTTTACCTATTCCTTAACACTCTCTCTCCGCCCTGCACTTCAGTCCAAAAACAGTCTCATTACTACAAATCTGCTTCTCATCTCATGTCACTCTCTCTCTTGCTCATACTAGCTGCTGGCGACATCTCCCCTAATCCTGGTCCCCCACAACCTCCTAGCCCTTCACATCCTTATGTGCCTTTCAATAGACTTCATAAACAAAACTCTGGTAACCTTAATCGCATTCCTTTTACATCTAAAACCACCTCCCCCTTCACTTGTGCACTCTGGAACTCTCGCTCTGTTTGCAACAAGCTCACTTCTATCCATGATCTCTTTATCTCCCACTCTCTTAACCTTCTGGCTCTTATAGAAACCTGGCTCTCTGCTTTAGACATAGCATCCACTGCTGCACTGTCACATGGGGGTCTCCATTTCAGCCACACTCCTAGGTCTGGCAATAGACAAGGAGGTGGTGTTGGTATTTTACTTTCCTCTCATTGCACCTTTCAACAAATACATCCCTTCTCTTCACTCACATTTTCTTCATTTGAAGCACACCTGATTTGTTTATTCTCTCCCCTCTCTATACGTGTTGCAGTCATATACCGCCCCCTGGCTCCCCAACTCAATTTTTAGATCACTTTGCTGCCTGGCTTCCTTATTTCCTTTCCTCAGACGCCCCTGCCCTCATTCTTGGTGACTTCAACATCCCTCTTGACAATCCCATTGCCTCCTCTGCAAAACAACTTCTTCAACTCACTTCCTCTTTTGGCCTGTCACAAACAACTGACTCTCCCACTCACAAAGATGGTCATTCCCTTGATCTGATTTTCACCTATCGATGCACTATCTCTGACCATCATCTCCTAACTTGCAACATCACTTCTCTACCTACAACTCCCTCTACCCCTCACTCCAAACTTCACAGAAGCACTAAGTCATTAGATCTGCAACAGCTCGCTAGCTCTCTCAAACCTCTCCTCTCATCCATCACCTCCTTTTCCTGCTCTGACCAATCTATCTGCCAGTATAACTCCACCCTTACATCGGTCATTGACAATCTGGCCCCTCCAACCATAGCTCAGAAACCACACTCTCATCCTCAGCCCTGGCATACTCCTCTGACACGGTACCTATGCAGATGTTCCCGTACTGCTGAGCGACACTGGAGGAAATCTCGGAGCTCAGCTGACTTTCTTCACTACAAGTTCATCCTGAACTCCTACTATTCTGCCCTTAATCTTTATAAGCAACAATACTTCTCTAATCTCATCTCTACTCTTTCCTCTAACCCAAAACATCTGTTCTCCATGTTCAATACTCTTCTTCGCCCACCCCCACCTCCTAATACAACTTCTCTCTCAGCTCAAGATTTTGCCAGCCACTTTAATAACAAAATTGACTCCATGAGAAGTGAAATCAGCTCTCAACATACTTCCAATCTCCCACCCCCTCAAAAGCTCACAATCATCCAAAACCGAAATATCCAAAAATGCAGCTCTTTTGCCCCTGTTAACGAGGACAAAGTTTCTGCCCTTATACTGTCCTCCCACCTCACTACCTGTCCCCTCAACCCCATCCCCTCACAGCTACTCCCCTCCCTCTATTCTACCCTCACCCCCATACTCACACACATTTTTTTAACCTCTCCCTCAGCACTGGTATATTTCCCTTATCTCTAAAACATGCACTGGTCACACCTATTCTCAAAAAACTTTCCCTCGATCCAACCTCCCCATCCAACTACCACCCTATTTCCCTACTACCTCTTGCCTCAAAGCTCCTAGAAAAGCTAGTATACGCACATCTATCCCATTTCCTTACACTAAACTCTCTTCTTGACCCACTGCAATCTGGATTTTGTCCCCATCACTCTACAGAGACAAAATCCAAAGGCCACTTCTCTCTGCTTATCCTCCTTGACCTGTCTGCAGCTGTTGACCATCCTCTTCTGCTCCAAACCCTCCAATCCTTCAGCATCTGCGACACAGCTCTCTCGTGGTTCTCTTCCTGACTAACCGTACATTTAGTGTAGCCTTCTCTGGAGCATCCTCTGCCCCGTTACCACTTTCTGTTGGGGTACCTCAAGGTTCTGTCCTTGGTCCCCTTCTCTTTTCAATCTACACGTCATCATTAGGTTCCTTAATAAAGTCCCATGGGTTTCAATATCATTTGTATGCCGATGACACCAAAATCTACCTCTCTGCACCAGACCTACCTCCTTCCTTACTAACCCGTGTCATTAACTGTCTTTCTCATATCTCATCTTGGATGTCCTCTCACTACCTTAAGCTAAATCTCTCCAAAACTGAACTACTTATTTTTCCCCCTTCTTCCAATGTCTCCACCCCCAAATTTTCTATAACTGTTGATAATTCCATCATTACCCCTACCCCGCATGCCCGATGTCTTGGGGTCACACTTGACTCAGATCTTTCCTTCACTCCTCACATTCAGTCCTTGGCTAAAGCCTGCCGCTTCCACCTTAAAAACATCTCTAAAATTAGACATTTTCTTACACAAGATACAACTAAGATTTTAATCCACTCTCTCATCCTTTCCCGCCTCGACTACTGCAACTCCATCCTCTCTGGTCTACCTAGCTGCTGCATATCTCCTTTACAATCCATTATGAATGCCTCTGCCAGACTCGTCTTCCTTACTCGTCGCTCTTCATCTGCTGCACCTCTCTGTCGAAACCTTCACTGGCTTCCTCTTTCCTCTAGGATTAAATACAAAATCCTCACTCTGACATCCAAAGTCCTCAACTGCACTGCTCCCCCCACATTTCAGAACTTGTCTCCAGATATTCTCCCTCCCGTCCCCTTTGATCAGCTCCTCTCTTGTTACTTCCTCACATTCCCGTTTACAGGACTTCTCCAGACTGGCCCCCATCTTGTGGAACTCCCTGCCTCGCTCCACAAGACTCTCCCCTAGTTTTAACAGCTTCAAGGGCTCCCTAATAACTCTACTATTCAGGAATGCATACAACCAACAGTAACCTTTCCTAACTCCATTGCTTTCCCCTTGAACCCCTTAGAATGTAAGCCTATGAGCCCAGCTGCTTGCAGATCACCTTCATAAGAGCCGACTACATCAGTGAAACTCTCGGTAGGGCCCTGTACCCACTTGATCCCTACAAAAGTTATCCTGTATACGCTGTGGAATCTGTTGGCGCTCTACAAATACCTGATAATAATAAAAAAAGGTTGTATAGATTAACAGCCAGCAGGCACAAGGACTAGTGGACAGAGAAGCCACCATTACCCTTGTCCAGCCACAGATGGTCACCAATTCGGACCAGACGAGAAAGTCCATTACAGTTTATGTGGCTGGGGGTAAGGTGCTCTGGATCCCTACTGCACAAGTTCACCTGGATTGGGGCACTGGCTCCTGTGCTGTAGAAGTAGGGGTCATGACTCACTTGCCAGCAGAAGTCTTACTAGAAAACAATTTGGGGCACCTCACCTCCTCCTTCATATTGGATAGCTCAACCAATGCTTGCCCTGTCACCACATGCCAACAAGCCAGACTCCAGGCCACCACACTCAACCCGGGGACCTAGGTAAGCCACTTCTCCCTGACTTCTATCCTGACTATTTACCCTGTCCCCTGGGCTTCCCCCACTGACTTTGCCCAGGAGACGTTGAGTGACCCGACATTGGTCCCATACCGTGCCCGGACAGGGACCGACCCAGGGGGGCTAGGAGGTAACTGTTTTGAGTGGGACAGAGGGCTCCTATACAGGGTTACAGAGGGGGGTGGGAGCAGGCAGATGCCCAAGCGCTAGTTGGTGGTACCTCAAAAGTATCAATATGACCTGCTGTGCGTAGGGAACGACATTCCCCAGGTAGGAAATCTAGGAATCACTAGAACCTGCCACCAACTGACCGTCTTCTGGCAAGGGATTACAGGGGACATTAAGCAGTACTGTTGGACCTGTAACATTTGCCAGAGAGTGGCAAGATAGGGGACAACTCCAAAGCCTCCCTGCCGAGCTCTCCATACCACCCCCAGACTAATGGGCTTTGCGAGAGTTTTAACGGGACCCTGAAGCAGCTGCTTAGGATGTTCTTGGCCTCTCACAAAGATTGGGAAAGATACCCGTCACACCTCCTGTTCGCTTACAGAGAGGTGCCCCAGGAATCCACTGGGTTCTCCCCCTTTGAGTTAGTATATGGCCGGAGGGTGAGGGGGCCCCTAGACCTACTTAGATCCCACTGGGAAGGGTCTGTTGGGGAGGAAGGACCCTCCATCGTAGGGTATGTCCTATAGTTTAGGACCTCACTGCTCACGTGTGAGAGAACCTTCAGATCGCCCAAGGTAGGCAGAAGCGGTGGTACGACAGGAATACTCGTAATCGAACCTTGGACATAGGGCAGAAGGTCTTGGCCCTGAAACCTACCAAGACCGACAAGCTGCAGGCCGATTGGAGGGGCCTTACCGAGTGGTAGAGCAGCTGTGTGAAACTACCTACCTGGTAGCCAAATGTTCAGATGACCGGGTCCGCCGGCCCTTTCATGTGAACATGTTGAAGGCATATCAGGAGAGGCCTGAAGAGGTTGCCGCCATATGTGCTTCTGCCATTGAGGACTCTGAGAGTCTCCTCATGCCGAAGCTACATGGGCGGAATAGGACGCCCCCAGGTGTAGGGGACATAAAGTTAGATGAGAGGCTAGGGACTGTGCAGCGGGAGCAAGTCAGACAGGTATTAGGGAGCCAACAAAACATGTTCTCCACTGACCCTGGGTACACTATGGTAGCGGTGCACTGAGTGGAGAGCCCGGGATAGGCGCCCCTGTGGCAGCCGGTGTACCGGGTCCTCGAATTAGTTAGGGAAAGCATGCGCAGCGGGCTCAGAGAGATGCTGGACACAGGAGTTATTGAGTCATCCAACAGTCCCTGTGCATCCACGGTGGTGCTGGTACCCAAGCTGGATGGCACCACCCAATTTTGCGTAGACTACCATAGGCTTAACGACAGAACCAAGCGGTAACTTTCTGCTGAACTTAGACCTCTGCAAGGGGTACTGGCAGATTCAGTTGGATCTGTAATCTATTCCGAAGTCGGCATTCATCACCACATTTGGCCTGTACCAGTTTAAGGCCGTTTGTGATGAAGAATGCTCCTGTGACCTTCCAGAGGATAGTAGATTGCCTCCTCGATGGCCTCCTGGATTATGTCTGTGCATACCTGAATGACATTGCGATCCACAGCGATACCTGGGAGGACCACTTGGTCCATCTAGTCACAGTTTTGGACCGCATCAAGGCTGCAGGTTTGGCGCTGAAGCCAGATAAATGTATGGTAGGGCGCTCGGAGGTCCAGTACCTTGGATACCGAGTAGGCTGCGGGAAGCAGCGGCCGGAGCCGGCCAAGTTTAAAAACAGTCACAAACTACCCCGCATTTCACAGAATGATTCTGCTTTGTCAGAGAGCATCTGACGAAGCACAATCATTCTGTCAAATGCATTAGGCCACGCCCACCTTACGCCACAGTGCAAGACGCCAATCTGGATACACGCTACATGGCAGCAATCTTGTATCAGCATTTTATATATTTTTTATTTATGCTTTTTATTGATATTAACCATTTGGCTGCCACTGCGAAACATACATTGGAATAGTAACCCACAGCGAATATCTTCTGTGTTGCAGTGACAGATTTACAGCTTGCTTTGGGAAACCTTTTGCCTTTACAGTGAAACATCTTGTTACACCCATTGTGGTGGATACGTGTATACCTTACCTCATATTGATTGAGGTCTCCTGTGTGAGTACCCACCCTAAGGGGTTTTTAAAAGTGTTTTTTATCTATATATAATCTTTATTAAACAGACTATGCTTTGAGAAGATTCTTAGTGCTCTTATCTTTTTAGATTGGAAACGTTTTACTTTTGAACTCCGGAGCAGGTACAGGAGGATTCAACTTTAAGCTGCCGTTTCTTCTCAGATCCATAGAAGACTAGAACACTGCATTTCCAGATAAGACTGTTTATCCTTCATCCCCTATTTGCATATGTTTAGCCATTGTGAAACATTTTGTAATATTGTTTTTATTTTATACCCTAACAAATTAAATAATTCTACATACAGTAATACATTAACAAAAATAAGTTCATTGCCGTAAGAAACATCAACTAGAGGTTTTGGGGAGGACAACAGTTGGATAGAAAAAGGAAGTTGTTGAACTGAGAAATTGCAGAGAGTGCTGACAGTCATTCTCTGCAATCTCTCTCTCTCCCTGCCCCGTTTACCCTCTCAGAGGACTAAGTACTAATGGGGTCCCTATAGCCCTAGAGGAATAACATATCTTTGCACATTCATGGCTATATAATATCCCTTTAGAGAATAGTTTTAGCACATAGCCTAAAATTTGTGTTTGCCAGTGCTGCAATAGGAATGTACATTCTGCAAATACAATGTGCCAACTTTGCTACTTACAGCATGCCACCAGATTTCTTACTCAACATTCACTAACTTTCACTCGCCACCATTGAATTTCCATTCACCAATGGCTAGTGGGCTAGTGGAAATATTGAGCCCTGTATACATAAATATATATGTATACATATGTATTTATGTGTCTATATGTGTATATAAATATGTATTTATGTGTCTATATGTGTATGTATATATGTATGTATGTATGTATGTATGTATATGTGTATATATGTATTTATGTATCTATATGTGTATATATGTATGTATGTATCTATATGTGTATATATGTATTTATGTATCTATATGTGTATATATGTATATATGTATCTATATGTGTATATATGTATTTATGTATCTATATGTGTATATATGTATGTATGTATCTATATGTGTATATATGTATTTATGTATCTATATGTGTATATATGTATGTATGTATCTATATGTGTATATATGTATTTATGTATCTATATGTGTATATATGTATTTATGTATCTATATGTGTATATATATGTATTTGTGTGTCTATATGTGTATATATGTATGTATGTATATGTGTATATATGTATTTATGTATCTATATGTGTATATATGTATGTATGTATCTATATGTGTATATATGTATTTATGTATCTATATGTGTATATATGTATGTATGTATCTATATGTGTATATATTTATTTATGTATCTATATGTGTATATATGTATTTATGTGTCTATATGTGTATATATGTATTTATGTATCTATATGTGTATATATGTATTTATGTGTCTATATGTGTATATATGTATTTGTGTCTATATGTGTATATATGTATTTATGTGTCTATATGTGTATATATGTATTTATGTATCTATATGTGTATATATGTATGTATGTATCTATATGTGTATATATGTATGTATGTATCTATATGTGTATATATGTATTTATGTATCTATATGTGTATATATGTATGTATGTATCTATATGTGTATATATGTATGTATGTATCTATATGTGTATATATGTATTTATGTATCTATATGTGTATATATGTATTTATGTATCTATATGTGTATATATATGTATTTATGTGTCTATATGTGTATATATGTATTTATGTATCTATATGTGTATATATGTATTTATGTGTCTATATGTGTATATATGTATGTATCTATATGTGTATATATGTATTTATGTGTCTATATGTGTATATATGTATTTATGTATCTATATGTGTATATATGTATTTACAGACATATAAATACATATGTTTACATATTTTGAGGCACATTTATCAAGCTCCGAATGGAGCTTGAGGGCCCGTGTTTCTGGCGAGTCTTCAGACTCGCCAGAAACGCAAGTTATGGAGCAGCGGTCTACAGACCGCTGCTTCATAACCTGTCCGCCTGCTCTGATGATGCGGACAGAGATCGCCACAATTAAACCTGATCGAGTACGATCTGGATGATTGACACCCGTGGCCGCAAGTCTGCAGGGGGCGTCGTTGCACCAGCAGATCACTAGAGCTGCTGGTGCAATGCTGAATACGGAGAGTGTATTGCTCTCCGCATTCAGCGATGTCTGTCGGATCAGGTCCGACAGACCTTTGATAAATAGGCCTCATAGACATATATAGAAGTGCATTGGAGCTCTTTGCAATTTAGTAGATGAAAAGATTTAAAAGAATATTTATGTAATATTCATATTTAATAAAGTGTAATACTGTGTATTTACTATAAATATTTCACATTCCAATTTTCTTCACATAGCAGAATATGTTGTTTGTATTTATAAACAGAAATTCCTATATATATAATCATGTGTATATATATATATATATATATATAGGTATAGCTATATATTTACCAAAATACCATCATAGATATATATATAAAAATATGTATTTATTAATAAATAGAACATATTCTGTTATATGCATAACATCGAAATGTGAAATATTCATATTATCATGTCTCCATTGACTTCTATGGGGGAAGAGGTTTTCCTTTGCTCAGCAGTCTAATTTATTCAGATAGTGCATGTCATTTTAAAATACTTTTATATTCACTTCTATTTTCAAATGTGCTTCGTTCTCCTGGTTTCCCTTGTTAAAAAAAGAATATGCACATATCCTACACTAATGGGATCTAGCTGCTGATTGGTGCCTGCACACATTTGTCTCTTGTGATTGGCTCACTAGATGTGTTCAGCTAGCTGCTGATTGGTGCCTGCACAGATTTGTCTCTTGTGATTGGCTAACTAGATGTGTTCAGAAAGCTGCTGATTGGTGCCTGCACAGATTTGTCTCTTGTGATTGGCTAACTAGATGTGTTCAGCTAGCTGCTGATTGGTGCCTGCACACATTTGTCTCTTGTGATTGGCTCACTAGATATGTTCAGCTAGCTGCCAGTAGTGCAGTGCTGCTCCTTCAGCAAAGGGTAACGAGAGAATGAAGCAAATTTGGTAATAGAAGTAAAATGGAAAGTTGTTTAAAATTGTATGTTCTATCTGAATCATGAAAGAAAATTCCTGTCCCTTTAATACTGAATACGTATTAAAGAAACAGAATAAACCCTCTGATCTCACTGAATGGCACTATCACCACAAGCCAGACTCAGACTTAAAGGGATATTCCAGTCAAAATTAAACTTCCATGCAATTTTAAGCAACTTTCTAATTTACTCCTATTATCAATTTTTCTTCGTTCTCTTGATATCTTTATTTGAATGTAAGCTTAGGAGCCGACCCATTTTTGGTTCAGCACCTGGGTAGCGCTTGCTGATTGGTGGCTACATTTAGACTCCAATCAGAAAGTGCTACCCAGGTTCTGAACCAAAAATGGGACGGCTCCTAAGCTTTACATTCTTTTTTTTTTCAAATAAAGATACTAAGAGAATGAAGAAACATTGATAATAGGAGTAAATTAGAAAGTTGCTTAAAATTGCCGCTCTATCTGAATCATGAAAATTGTATTTTGTATTTGTTGGAAGGTGCAACGAGAGGAAAGTAAAATACCTACACCACCTCCTTGTCTAATACCAGACCTAGGAGTGTGGCTGAAGTGGAGACCCCCATGGGACAGAGCAACAGTGGATGCTGTGTCTAGGGGAGAGAGCCAGGTTTCTGTTAGGGCCAGAAGGTTGAGGGAGTGGGAGATAAAGAGGTCATGTATAGAAGTGAGTTTGTTGCAAACAGAGCGAGAGTTCCAGAGTGCACAAGTGAAAGGGGAAGTGGCTTTAGATGCAAGAGGAATGTGAGTAAGGTTGTCAGAGTTTTGTTTTCTGAGTCTATGGAACGGTACACATGGATGTGCACGGCTAGGCAGTTGTTGGGGACCAGGATTAGGGAGATGTCACCAGCAGCTAGTAAAAGCAAGAGGGAGAGTGACATGAGGTGAGATACAGATTTGCAGTAGTGAGACTGTTTTTGGGATAAGGTGCAAGGGGAAGAGAGGGAATTTAGGAATGTGTGGAGTTCATGAGTACAAAAGTAAGGTGAGTTTAAGAGAAATGAGCTAATGAACAGGGCAGGTGGTGAGGGGGAAGGAGTAATTGAGTAAAGTAGTTTGTTATAGAGGCAAGAGTTAGCAAAAAGGAATATGAATATATTGAGCATTCTTACAAAAGTGGGAACCAATTCAACAAATGAAACACAAAATTATTACAGCAGCACTTAAGATAATTCCACCAGGACAGCCCCTGCAAAGGTCGGCGAAAAAAAACACGTTAGAACCGGCGAAGTTCATCTAATGGGGCCCTACAACATGGCATTATTTAGATATGGCATCTGCAGAATGGGAAATCTATGAGGATTAAATCCTATAATCTATACCATAAAATAATGAAAAAAACTTCTTTAAAAAAATACTTGTAGTAAAGACAGAAATCTAAAGCCATAAGTGTTCATATTGGTAATATTACTATGGATTAGATAAAATGATTCCCGAATGAGAAAACCCTAATATGTCTGCATAACATCAAAAATGAAGATTAAATAAGCAGCCAGAAATAAAACAATAATCTTATATCACAAATGATCTTTTTATTCTGATTGGCTAAAAATAAAAATGACATCCTGATTATCCTGTTATATGGTTAAATACATATATATATTATTTAATGTGCAGTAAGGTCTGAATTTGTTGCCCTTGTATAATCTATCAGGTATAGTTTTATGTCTGCCCTTGAAGGATATTTATTGCTTTGCAATGCGGTGCTGAAAGGGTTACATACAAACTGCACTGATTCCCTTGGATAGACAGCCTTATTACGCATACTTTAATACTCCCAAGGCAGTGCTTTTTCATAGCAGCAAGCAGAGAAAGCAAACAGCTTTTTTTTTAGGCTGCCAGGGCTGCTGATTCTGCACTCTGACAGTTTGCTGACAACACTCTACTCATTGTTTGGGGAGGACGAATGCGGATCAGGCTGCCTAACCCTTCCTTGTGCACACAGGGTGCTTCTCATTCAAACCGCAATCTATAATCTCGACAAATGTCTCTTCCCTGCATTGATTTCCATTCCAGCCAGTGCAGGGCCCTGAACAATAATGAGCGGGCCGTGAAAAGACAGTGAGCAGGATAGAGGCGGCAGGTTTTTAGGTGTTATGGATACACAAGATATACAGCTGTGTCAATAGAAGTAACCATGATGAGGAGGTGACCCAGGATTTATTGCAGCATATTTTCCATCTGGGTGACCTCCATAAGAAGTTCAGAGGATGCAGAGATGCTCGACTGCTGCTGCTGTCACCTGTGCGCCCCGCTGAGGAGCAAACACCAGCAATATGCTGATCCCTGAAATATCTGTATATATTATCCCTAAGCAGAGTGTTAGCTATTGCCTTGTGCAGATGATCATCAGCTTCTGCATCACTAAAACATCTCTAGTTCTTTTTGGGTGAATATCTAATTCCTCTTTCTAAAGGGGTTTTATTCACAGTGATAACTAAACATAAACCAGAGCTGTATTACAATGAAATTACAAAGTGAAAATGAAAAGCACTGAGTTTTTTGTAAGCTCCTGAATGATGTTCACTTCCACACAGGACTTGATTACAACCCAGCTGCATATTATGTGGGAATCACGTGAGATTTAAATCCAACCAGGAAATCGCACCATGCAACAACAGCTCCAAAAACACACTGACAGGTCTGTAGGAACTGCTACCTCACAGTAGTTACAGTATCCTATGCGCATCACAACCAAGTGCAGCTGGTTGCTAAGCACCATATCTTCTATGGTTGCCTTGACCTGGTATAAAGTCCTCATGCCAACGACAAGGCAGCCTGAAAGTTAATGCGGATAAGAAATAAGTGATGCTCCACAGAAATTATCCCATTATAAAAAATGATACTCAAAACCCTGCTCCACTGCAATAAACTTCAACCAAAGCTTATATGGCTCCCTCAAGCCAAAACACCACCGACCAGGCCCCTTGTGTTATTAACCCCAGCCAAAGCTTATATGGTTCCCTCAAGCCAAAACACAGCTGACCTGGCCACTTGTGTTATTAACCCCAGCCAAAGCTTATATGGTTCCCTCAAGCCAAAACACAGCTGACCTGGCCACTTGTGTTATTAACCCTAACCACAGCTTATATGGCTCCCTTAGGCCAAAACACTGCTATCCTGGGCCCCTTGAGTTATTAACCCTAACCACAGCTTATATGGCTCCCTCAGGCCAAAACACTGCTATCCTGGGCCCCTTGAGTTATTAACCCTAACCACAGCTTATACGGCTTCCTCAGTCCAAAACACAGCTAATCGGGCCCCTTGTGTTATTAACCCTAACCACACCACTGACCAGCTTGCTTGCTTTTATTAACTCTAACCACAGCAATACGGCTTCCTCAAGCCAAAACACCACCGACCAGGCCCCTTGTGTTATTAACCCCAGCCAAAGCTTATATGGTTCCCTCAAGCCAAAACACAGCTGACCTGGCCACTTGTGTTATTAACCCTAACCACAGCTTATATGGCTCCCTCAGGCCAAAACACTGCTATCCTGGGCCCCTTGAGTTATTAACCCTAACCACAGCTTATATGGCTCTCTCTGGCCAAAACACTGCTGACCTGGCCCCCTGTGTTATTAACCCTAACCTCAGCTTATACGGCTTCCTCAGTCCAAAACACAGCTAATCGGGCCCCTTGTGTTATTAACCCTAACCACACCACTGACCAGCTCGCTTGCTTTTATTAACTCTAACCACAGCAATACAGCTCCCTCAGGCCAAAACACTGCTGACTGGGCTCCTTTTGTTATTAACCTTAACCACAACTTATACCACTCCGTCAGGCCAAAACACAGCTGACTGGGCTCCTTGCTGTTATTAGCCCTAACCAAAGCTTATATGGCTTCCTCAGTCCAAAACACCGCTAATCGGGCCCCTTGTTTTATTAACTCTAACCACAGCTTATACAGCGTCCTCTGGGCAAAACACAGCTATCCGGGCCCCTTGTGTTATTAACCCCAACCACAGCTTATATGGCTCTCTAAGGCCAAAACACAGCTGACCGGTCCCCTTGCTTTTATTAACCCTAACCACAGCTTATACGGCTCCCTCAGGCCAAAACACAGCTGACTGGGCACCTTTTTTTATTAACCCTAACCACAACTTATACCGCTCCCTCAGGCCAAAACACAGCTGACTTTGCTCTTTGCTGTTGCTAACCCTAACCACAGCTTATACGACTCCCTCAGGCCATAACACCACTGACCGGGCCCCTTGTGCAATTAACCCAAACCACAGCTTATACGGCTCGCTCAAGCCAAAACACAGCTGACCTGGCCCCTTGCTTTCTTGTGTGTTAGGGGAGCTTTATTTGTGGTGAATTAATATGTAGTGGGATCAAACCCAGCTAGCAGGGTAATAGCAGTGAGGGTCAGCCTCAGTTAGGCTTTAGTGTGGTAGGCTCAGGGCTACAGATATGGATACTGGGCTACAAATTGGCATTTATATGACATAGGTACTACCAGTGTTACAGCAGCCATGTTAATGATGAGCCATAATGAACCACTACATCAGCACATAGTTCACTGTCGCTACAGAAAATGTGTTGTTACTAAATTATTTTGCAGTTGATGCTTCTCTCCAATAAAGAGCACAAATACACAATGGCCTCTATTTATGAAAGGTCTTGCGGACCTGATCCGACAGTGCGGATCAGGTCCGCAAGACCTCGCTGAATGCGGAGAGCAATACGCTCTCCGTATTCAGCATTGCACCAGCAGCTCACAAGAGCTGCTGGTGCAATGCCGTCCCCTGCTGACTCGCGGCCAATCTGCTGCCAGCAGGGAGGTGTCAATCAACCCAATCGTATTCGATCGGGTTGAATTGCGGCGATCTCTGTCCGCCTGCTCAGAGCAGGTGGACAGGGTTATGGAGCAGCGGTCTTTAGACCGCTGCTTCATAACTGCTGTTTCTGGCGAGTCTGAAGACTAGCCAGAAACACGGGCCATCAAGCTCCATTCGGAGCTTGATAGATAGGCCCCAATGAGCAAGGCGGGCATGTTCAGTCTGCATAAAAGCTAAACACATTTTCATAGCTGAGGAGTCCTGACTCCTACAACCATAATATTACTCGCTAATATAGGTTTCACGGTCATGTGTAAAGCTGTTTCAATTAACACCAGTTTATGCTACAATTAAAAATAGAATTTAGAGATGGTAATATAAGTGCAGGTACCATAGATTCTATTTCCTTATTATTTCTTGTTGGGTAAAACTGTACTCAGCTTGGTGGGTGGGATTGCTTATTATTATTTCAAAAAATGTTAGTGTACTCACTGACCTATATTCAATAACATGTGTTTGTACACTAATATCTTGCAGAACAAAAAGGCAACTTCAGTTAACATTTTTGGAATCCAATGAGGTTTGTTCTCACCCCTAGTCAGAGCAGCAAGTGGTGAGAGCAGCTTAGGTGAGATGATTTAAAGCTCTCTGCTCAGATGGGATGATCTAAATCTCTGCGCTCAGGTGAGATGATCTAAAGCTCTCTGCTCAGGTGAGATGATCTAAAGCTCTCTGCTCAGGTGAGATGATCTAAAGCTCTCTGCTCAGGTGAGATGATCTAAAGCTCTCTGCTCAGGTGAGATGATCTAAAGCTCTCTGCTCTGGTGAGATGATCTAAAGCTCTATGCTCAGGTGAGATGATCTAAAGCTCTCTGCTCAGATGGGATAATCTAAATCTCTGCGTTCAGGTGAGATGATCTAAAGCTCTCTGCTCAGGTGAGATGATCTAAAGCTCTCTGCTCTGGTGAGATGATCTAAAGCTCTATGCTCAGGTGAGATGATCTAAAGCTCTCTGCTCAGGTGAGATGATCTAAAGCTCTCTGCTCAGATGGGATAATCTAAATCTCTGCGTTCAGGTGAGATGATCTAAAGCTCTCTGCTCAGGTAAGATGATCTAAAGCTCTACGCTCTGGTGAGATGATCTAAAGCTCTCTGCTCAGGTGAGATGATCTAAAGCTCTCTGCTCAGGTGAGATGATCTAAAGCTCTCTGCTCTGGTTAGATGATCTAAATCTCTCTGCTCAGGTTAGATGATATAAAGCTCTCTGCTCAGGTTAGATGATCTACAGCTCTCTGCTCAGGTGAGATGATCTAAAGCTCTCTGCTCAGGTGAGATGATATAAAGCTCTCTGCTCAGGTTAGATGAGCTAAAGCTCTCTGCTCAGGTGAGATGATCTAAAGCTCTCTGCTCAGGTGAGTTGATCTAAAGCTCTCTGCTTGGGTGAGATGATCTAAAGCTCTCTGCTCGGGTGAGATGATCTAAAGCTCCCTGCTCAGGTGAGATTATCTAAAGCTCTCTTCTCAGGTGAGATGATCTAAAGCTCTCTGCTCTGGTGAGATGAACTAAAGCTCTCTGCTCAGGTGAGATGATCTAAAGCTCTCTACTCAGGTGAGATAATCTAATGCTCTCTGCTCAGGTGAGATGATCTAAAGCTCTGCTCAGGTGAGATGATCTAAAGCTTTCTGCTCAGGTGAGATGATCTAAAGCTCTCTGCTCTGGTGAGATGAACTAAAGCTCTCTGCTCAGGTGAGATGATCTAAAGCTCTCTGCTCAGGTGAGATGATCTAAAGCTCTCTGCTCTGGTGAGATGATCTAAAGCTCTATGCTCAGGTGAGATGATCTAAAGCTCTCTGCTCAGATGGGATAATCTAAATCTCTGCGTTCAGGTGAGATATAGGTTTCACTGTCATGTGTAAAGCTGTTTCAATTAACACCAGTTTATGCTACAATTAAAAATAGAATTTAGAGATGGTAATATACGTGCAGGTACCATAGATTATATTTCCTTATTATTTCTTGTTGGGTAAAACTGTACTCAGCTTGGTGGGTGGGATTGCTTATTATTATTTCAAAAAATGTTAGTGTACTCACTGACCTATATTCAATAACATGTGTTTGTACACTAATATCTTGCAGAACAAAAAGGCAACTTCAGTTAAAATTTTTGGAATCCAATGAGGTTTGTTCTCACCCCTGGTCAGAGCAGCAAGTGGTGAGAGCAGCTTAGGTGAGATGATCTAAAGCTCTCTGCTCAGATGGGATGATCTAAATCTCTGCGCTCAGGTGAGATGATCTAAAGCTCTCTGCTCAGGTGAGATGATCTAAAGCTCTCTGCTCAGGTGAGATGATCTAAAGCTCTCTGCTCAGGTGAGATGATCTAAAGCTCTCTGCTCTGGTGAGATGATCTAAAGCTCTATGCTCAGGTGAGATGATCTAAAGCTCTCTGCTCAGATGGGATAATCTAAATCTCTGCATTCAGGTGAGATGATCTAAAGCTCTCTGCTCAGGTGAGATGATCTAAAGCTCTCTGCTCTGGTGAGATGATCTAAAGCTCTATGCTCAGGTGAGATGATCTAAAGCTCTCTGCTCAGGTGAGATGATCTAAAGCTCTCTGCTCAGATGGGATAATCTAAATCTCTGCGTTCAGGTGAGATGATCTAAAGCTCTCTGCTCAGGTAAGATGATCTAAAGCTCTACGCTCTGGTGAGATGATCTAAAGCTCTCTGCTCAGGTGAGATGATCTAAAGCTCTCTGCTCAGGTGAGATGATCTAAAGCTCTCTGCTCTGGTTAGATGATCTAAATCTCTCTGCTCAGGTTAGATTATATAAAGCTCTCTGCTCAGGTTAGATGATCTACAGCTCTCTGCTCAGGTGAGATGATCTAAAGCTCTCTGCTCAGGTGAGATGATATAAAGCTCTCTGCTCAGGTTAGATGAGCTAAAGCTCTCTGCTCAGGTGAGATGATCTAAAGCTCCCTGCTCAGGTGAGTTGATCTAAAGCTCTCTGCTTGGGTGAGATGATCTAAAGCTCTCTGCTCGGGTGAGATTATCTAAAGCTCCCTGCTCAGGTGAGATTATCTAAAGCTCTCTTCTCAGGTGAGATGATCTAAAGCTCTCTGCTCTGGTGAGATGAACTAAAGCTCTCTGCTCAGGTGAGATGATCTAAAGCTCCCTACTCAGGTGAGATAATCTAATGCTCTCTGCTCAGGTGAGATGATCTAAAGCTCTGCTCAGGTGAGATGATCTAAAGCTTTCTGCTCAGGTGAGATGATCTAAAGCTCTCTGCTCTGGTGAGATGAACTAAAGCTCTCTGCTCAGGTGAGATGATCTAAAGCTCTCTGCTCAGGTGAGATGATCTAAATCTCTCTGCTCAGGTTAGATGATATAAAGCTCTCTGCTCAGGTTAGATGATATAAAGCTCTCTGCTCAGGTTAGATGATCTAAAGCTCTCTGCTCAGGTAAGATGATCTGAAGCTCTCTGCTCAGGTGAGATGATATAAAGCTCTTTGCTCAGGTTAGATGAGCTAAAGCTCTCTGCTCGGGTGAGATGATCTAAAGCTCTCTGCTCGGGTGAGATGATTTAAAGCTCCCTGCTCAGGTGAGATTATCTAAAGCTCTCTTCTCAGGTGAGATGATCTAAAGCTCTCTGCTCAGGTGAGATGATCTAAAGCTCTCTGCTCTGGTGAGATGAACTAAAGCTCTCTTCTCAGGTGAGATGATCTAAAGCTCTGTACTCAGGTGAGATAATCTAATGCTCTCTGCTCAGGTGAGATGATCTAAAGCTCTGCTCAGGTGAGATGATCTAAAGCTCTGCTCAGGTGAGATGATCTAAAGCTCTCTGCTCTGGTGAGATGAACTAAAGCTCTCTGCTCAGGTGAGATGATCTAAAGCTCTCTACTCAGGTGAGATAATCTAATGCTCTCTGCTCAGGTGAGATGATCTAAAGCTCTGCTCAGGTGAGATAATCTAAAGCTCTCTGCTCAGGTGAGATGATCTAAAGCTCTGCTCAGGTGAGATGGTCTAAATCTCTCTTCTCAGGTGAGATGGTCAAAAGCTCTCTGCTCAGGTGAGAAGATCTAATGCTCTCTGCTCAGACGAGATGATCTAATGCTCTCTGCTCAGGTGAGATGATCTAAAGGTCTCTGCTCAGGTTAGATTATCTAAAGCTCTCTGCTCTTGTGACATAATGCAAAGCTCTCTGCTCAGGTGAGATTATCTAAAGCTCTCTGATCAGGCGAGATGATCTAAAGCTCTCTGCTCAGGTGAGATTATCTAAAGCTCTCTGCTCAGGTGAGATGATCTAAAGATCTCAGCTCAGGTGAGATTATCTAAATCTCTCTGCTCAGGCGAGATTATCTAATGCTCTCTGCTCAGGTGAGATGATCTAAAGCTCTCTGCTCAGGTGAGATTATCTAAAGCTCTCTGCTCAGGTGAGATGATCTAATGCTCTCTGCTCAGGCAAGATGATCTAATGCTCTCTGCTCAGGTGAGATGATCTAAAGCTCTCTGCTCAGGTTAGATTATCTAAAGCTCTCTCCTCTCATGACATAATGCAAAGCTCTCTGCTCAGGTGAGATGATCTAAAGCTCTCTGCTCAGGTGAGATTATCTAAAACTCTCTGCTCAGGTGAGATGATCTAAAGCTCTCAGCTCAGGTGAGATTATCTAAATCTCTCTGCTCAGGCGAGATTATCTAATGCTCTCTGCTCAGGTGAGATGATCTAAAGCTCTCTGCTCAGGTGAGATGATCTAAAGCTCTCTGCTCTGGTGAGATGAACTAAAGCTCTCTGCTCAGGTGAGATGATTTTAAGCTCTCTGCTCAGGTGAGATGATCTAAAGCTCTCTGCTCTGGTGAGATGAATTTAAGCTCTCTGCTCTGGTGACATGATCTAAAGCTCTCTGCTCAGGTAAGATGATCTAAAGCTCTCTGCTCTGGTGAGATTAACTAAATCTCTGTGCTCAGGTGAGATGATCTAAAGCTCTCTGCTCAGGTGACATGATCTAAAGCTCTCTGCTCAGATGAGATGATCTAAAGCTCTCTGCTCAGGTGAGATGATCTAAAGCTCTCTGCTCAGGTGAGATGATCTAAAGCTCTCTGCTCAGGTGACATGATCAAAAGCTCTCTGCTCAGGTGAGATGATCAAAAGCTCTTTGCTCAGGTGAGATGATCTAAAGCTCTCTGCTCAGGTGACATGATCAAAAGCTCTTTGCTCAGGTGAGATGATCTAAAGCTCTCTGCTCAGGTGAAATGATCTAAAGCTCTCTGCTCAGGTTAGATGATCTAAAGCTTTCTGCTCAGGTGAGATAATCTAAAGCTCTCTGCTCATGTGAGATGGTCTAAAGCTCTCTGCTCATGTGAGATGGTCTAAAGCTCTCTGCTCATGTGAGATGGTCTAAAGCTCTCTGCTCATGTGAGATGGTCTAAAGCTCTCTGCTCATGTGAGATGGTCTAAAGCTCTCTGCTCATGTGAGATGGTCTAAAGCTCTCTGCTCATGTGAGATGGTCTAAAGCTCTCTGCTCATGTGAGATGGTCTAAAGCTCTCTGCTCATGTGAGATGGTCTAAAGCTCTCTGCTCAGGTGAGATAATCTCACTATGCAGAACTCTGGGTGTAAAGTATACACTCCTACATTACAGTATAAAGTCTATAAAAATCCAAAAGTTGTTGTGTGATATCTTTCCCTGCTGGCAAATTTTAGATCATTGTGTGTTGAGCTGCTTTACAACTGGAGCAGAAAATCCAGAACTGTTAATACTGCTTGTTTTGTGCTCAAACATTTTAGATCTGTGTAAACCTAAACAGCACTAGTTTGACGCCACCTGGTGTTCAGTGACACACTTTAAGTATTAAAGGGACAGTCAACCATAGAATTGTTATTGTTTTAAAAGATAGATAATCCCTTTATTACTCATTCCCCAGTTTTGCATAACCAACACAGTTATATTAATATACTTTTTACCTTTGTGATTACCTTGTATCTAGGAACCTTCTTCCAGCCCCCTGATCACATGACTGTGACTGCTTATTATCTATTGTCTTAAATTTAGCATTGTATTGTGCTAGATCTTAAATAACCCCCTGTGCCTGAACACAGTGTTATCTATATGGCCCACGTGTACTTTCTGTCTCTGTGTTGAAAAGAGATTTAAAAAGCCTGTGATAAGAGGCAACCCTCAAAGGCTTAGAAATTAGCATATGAGCCTACCTATGTTTAGTTTAAACTAAGAATACCAAGAGAAAAAAGCAAATTTGATGATAAAAGTAAATTGGAAAGTTAATTAAAATTAAAAGTCCTATCTGAATAATGAAAGTTTAATTTATACTTGACTGTCCCTTTAATGTTTTCTACATGTTATAATTTCTTATTCTACATATTTTTAACATGACGGCTAATTCAACAAAGTGCCCTTGCCTTGCATTAGAATGTTTCTTTCTTTCTTTCTTTCTTTCTTTCTTTTTCTTTTTTCTTTTTTTCTTTCTTTTCTTTCTTTCATCCTTTCTCTCTCTCTCTCACTCTCTCTCTCACTCTCTCTTTATTTATTTCTTCCTCTCTTTCTTTCTTTCTTTCTTTCTTTCTTTCTTTCTTTCTTTCTTCCTCTCTTTCTTTCTTTCTCTCTTTCCTTTTTTTCTTTCTTTATCCTTTCTCTCTTTCTCTCACTTTCCTTTCTCTCTCTCTCTCTCTCTCTCATATATATATATATATAAGCGGATAGTTGTTGCGAGGCTGAGATTATGAACAGATAGTTGTGAGGCTGAGAATATAAGCGGAGAGTTGTGAGGCTGAGAATATGAGCGGATAATTGTAGGGCTGAGAATATGAGTGGATAGCTGTAAGGCTGTAAATTTGAGTGAATAGTTATGAGGCTGCAAATTTGAGAAGATATTTATGAGGATGCGAATTTGAGTGAATAGTTATGAGGCTGCAAATTTGAGAAGATATTTATGAGGATGCGAATTTGAGTGGATAGTTATGAGGCTGCGAATTTGAGTGGATAGTTATGAGGCTGCGAATTTGAGTGGATAGTTATGAGGCTGCAAATTTAAGGTGGATAGTTGTGAGGCTCGGCTGCGAATTTGAGCAGATAATTGTGAGGCTGTGAATATGAGCGGGTAGTTGTGAGGCTGAGAATACGAGCGGAGAGTTGTGAGGCTGAGAATATGAGTGGATAGTTGTGAGGCTGTGAATATGAGTGGATAGTTGTGAGGCTGTGAATATGAGCGGGTAGTTGTGAGGCTGAGAATATGAGTGGATAGTTGTGAGGCTGTGAATATGAGCGGGTAGTTGTGAGGCTGAGGATATGAGCTAAGAGTTGTGAGGCTGAGAATATGATTGTATAGTTGTGAGGCTGAGAATATTAGTGGGTAGTTGTGAGGCTGAGAATATGAGCAGAGGGCTGTGAGGCTGAGAATATGAGTGGATAGTTGTGAGGCTGAGAATATGAGTGGATAGTTGTGAGGCTGAGAATATGAGTGGATAATTGTAGGGCTGAGAATGTGAGTGGATAGTTGTGTGGCTGAGAATATGAGCATATAGTTGTGAGGTTCAGAATATCAGCAGATAGTTGTGAGGCTGAGAATATAAGTGGATAGTTGTGAGGCTGAGAATATGAGTGTATAGTTGTGAGGCTGAGAATATGAGCAGATAATTGTGAGGCTGAGAACATGAGTGGATAGTTGTGAGGCTGAGAATATGTGTGGATAATTGCAGGGCTGGGAATATGAGTGGGTAGTTGTGAGGCTGAGAACATGAGCAGAGAGTTGTGAGGCTGAGAATATGAGTGGATAGTTGTGAGGCTGAGAATATGAGCAGATAAATGTAGGGCTGAGAATATGAGCAGATAGTTGTGAGGCTGAGAATATGAGCGGATAGTTGTGAGGCTGAGAATAGGAGCAGAAGGTTGTGAGGCTGAGAATATGAGTGGATAGTTGTGAGGTTGAGAATATGAGCAGATAATTGTGAGGCTGAGAATATGAGTGGATAGTTGTGAGGCCGAGAATATGAGCGGATAATTGTAGGGCTGAGAATATGAGTGGATAGTTGTGAGGCTGAAAATATGAGCAGATAATTGTGAGGCTGAGAATATGAGTGGATAGTTGTGAGGCTGTTGATATGAGTGGATAGTTGTGAGGCTGAAAATATGAGCAGATAATTGTAGGGCTGAGCATATAAGCGGATAGTTGTGTGGCTGAGAATATGAGCAGATAATTGTGAGGCTGAGAATATGAGCAGATAATTGTAGGGCTGAGAATATGAGCGGATAGTTGTGTGGCTGAAAATATGAGCAGATAATTGTAGGGCTGAGAATATGAGTGGATAGTTGTAAGGCTCTGAATAGGAGCGGATAGTTGTGAGACTAAGAATATGAGTGGATAGTTGTGAGTCTGAGAATATGAGCAGATAGTTGTGAGGCTGAGAATATGAGTGGATAGTTGTGAGGCTGAGAATATGAGCGGATAGTTGTGAGGCTGAGAATATGAGCAGATAGTTGTGAGACTGAGATTATGAGCGGATAGTTGTGAGACTGAGAATGTGAGCAGATAATTGTGAGGCTGTGAATATGAGAGGATAGCTGTGAGGCTGAGATTATGAGCAGATAGTTGTGAGCCTGAGAATATGAGCAAATAGTTGTGAGGCTGTGAATATGAGCGGATAGTTGTGATGTCGAGAATTTGAGTGGAGAGTTGTGAGACTGAGAATATGTGCAGATAGTTGTGAGGCTGAGAATATGAGTGGAGAGTTGTGAGACTGAGAATATGAGTGGATAGTTGTGAGGCTAAGAATATGAGCGGAGAGTTGTGAGACTGAGATTATGAGCGGATAGTTGTGAGACTGAGAATGTGAGCAGATAATTGTGAGGCTGAGAATATGAGCAGATAGTTGTGAGGCTGAGAATATGAGTGGATAGTTGTGAGGCTGAGAATATGAGTGGATAGTTGTGAGGCTGAAAATATCAGCGGATAGTTGTGAGACTGAGAATATGAGCGGATAGTTGTGAGGCTAAGAATATGAGCAGATAGTTGTGAGACTGAGATTATGAGCGGATAGTTGTGAGACTGAGAATGTGAGCAGATAATTGTGAGGCTGAGAATATGAGCAGATAGTTGTGAGGCTGAGAATATGAGTGGATAGTTGTGAGGCTGAGAATATGAGCGGATAGTTGTGAGGCTAAGAATATGAGCGGAGAGTTGTGAGACTGAGATTTTGAGCGGATAGTTGTGAGACTGAGAATGTGAGCAGATAATTGTGAGGTTGAGAATATGATCAGATAGTTGTGAGACTGAGAATTTGAGTGGAGAGTTGTGAGACTGAGAATATGTGCGCATAGTTGTGAGGCTGAGAATATGAGTGGAGAGTTGTGAGACTGAGAATATGAGCGGATAGTTGTGAGGCTAAGAATATGAGCAGATAGTTGTGAGACTGAGATTATGAGCGGATAGTTGTGAGACTGAGAATGTGAGCAGATAATTGTGAGGCTGAGAATATGAGCAGATAGTTGTGAGGCTGAGAATATGAGTGGATAGTTGTGAGGCTGAGAATATGAGTGGATAGTTGTGAGGCTGAAAATATCAGCGGATAGTTGTGGCTGAGAATATCAGTGAATAGTTGTGAGGCTGAGAATATGAGTGGATAGTTGTGAGGCTGAGAATATGAGCAGATAGTTGTGAGGCTGAGAATATGAGTGGATAGTTGTGAGGCTGAGAATATGAGTGGATAATTGTAGGGCTAAGAATATGAGCAGATAGTTGTGTGGCTGAGAATATGAGCATATAGTTGTGAGGTTCAGAATATCAGCAGATAGTTGTGAGGCTGAGAATATAAGTGGATAGTTGTGAGGCTGAGAATATGAGTGTATAGTTGTGAGGCTGAGAATATGAGCGGATAGTTGTGAGGCTGTTGATATGAGTGGATAGTTGTGAGGCTGAGAATATGAGCAGATAATTGTGAGGCTGAGAACATGAGTGGATAGTTGTGAGGCTGAGAATATGAGTGGATAATTGCAGGGCTGGGAATATGAGTGGGTAGTTGTGAGGCTGAGAATATGAGCAGATAGTTGTGAGGCTGAGAATATGAGTGGATAGTTGTGAGGCTGAGAATATGAGCAGATAATTGTAGGGCTGAGAATATGAGCAGATAGTTGTGAGGCTGAGAATATGAGTGGATAGTTGTGAGGCTGAGAATAGGAGCAGAAGGTTGTGAGGCTGAGAATATGAGTGGATAGTTGTGAGGTTGAGAATATGAGCAGATAATTGTGAGGCTGATAATATGAGTGGATAGTTGTGAGGCCAAGAATATGAGCGGATAATTGTAGGGCTGAGAATATGAGTGGATAGTTGTGAGGCTGAGAATATGAGCAGATAATTGTGAGGCTGAGAATATGAGTGGATAGTTGTGAGGCTGAGAATATGAGTGGATAGTTGTGAGGCTGAGAATATGAGTGGATAGTTGTGAGGCTGAAAATATCAGCGGATAGTTGTGAGACTGAGAATATGAGCGGATAGTTGTGAGGCTAAGAATATGAGCAGATAGTTGTGAGACTGAGATTATGAGCGGATAGTTGTGAGACTGAGAATGTGAGCAGATAATTGTGAGGCTGAGAATATGAGCAGATAGTTGTGAGGCTGAGAATATGAGTGGATAGTTGTGAGACTGAGATTTTGAGCGGATAGTTGTGAGACTGAGAATGTGAGCAGATAATTGTGAGGTTGAGAATATGATCAGATAGTTGTGAGACTGAGAATTTGAGTGGAGAGTTGTGAGACTGAGAATATGTGCGCATAGTTGTGAGGCTGAGAATATGAGTGGAGAGTTGTGAGACTGAGAATATGAGCGGATAGTTGTGAGGCTAAGAATATGAGCAGATAGTTGTGAGACTGAGATTATGAGCGGATAGTTGTGAGACTGAGAATGTGAGCAGATAATTGTGAGGCTGAGAATATGAGCAGATAGTTGTGAGGCTGAGAATATGAGTGGATAGTTGTGAGGCTGAGAATATGAGTGGATAGTTGTGAGGCTGAAAATATCAGCGGATAGTTGTGTGGCTGAGAATATCAGTGAATAGTTGTGAGGCTGAGAATATGAGTGGATAGTTGTGAGGCTGAGAATATGAGCAGATAGTTGTGAGGCTGAGAATATGAGTGGATAGTTGTGAGGCTGAGAATATGAGTGGATAATTGTAGGGCTAAGAATATGAGCAGATAGTTGTGTGGCTGAGAATATGAGCATATAGTTGTGAGGTTCAGAATATCAGCAGATAGTTGTGAGGCTGAGAATATAAGTGGATAGTTGTGAGGCTGAGAATATGAGTGTATAGTTGTGAGGCTGAGAATATGAGCGGATAGTTGTGAGGCTGTTGATATGAGTGGATAGTTGTGAGGCTGAGAATATGAGCAGATAATTGTGAGGCTGAGAACATGAGTGGATAGTTGTGAGGCTGAGAATATGAGTGGATAATTGCAGGGCTGGGAATATGAGTGGGTAGTTGTGAGGCTGAGAATATGAGCAGATAGTTGTGAGGCTGAGAATATGAGTGGATAGTTGTGAGGCTGAGAATATGAGCAGATAATTGTAGGGCTGAGAATATGAGCAGATAGTTGTGAGGCTGAGAATATGAGTGGATAGTTGTGAGGCTGAGAATAGGAGCAGAAGGTTGTGAGGCTGAGAATATGAGTGGATAGTTGTGAGGTTGAGAATATGAGCAGATAATTGTGAGGCTGATAATATGAGTGGATAGTTGTGAGGCCGAGAATATGAGCGGATAATTGTAGGGCTGAGAATATGAGTGGATAGTTGTGAGGCTGAGAATATGAGCAGATAATTGTGAGGCTGAGAATATGAGTGGATAGTTGTGAGGCTGAGAATATGAGCAGATAGTTGTGAGACTGAGATTATGAGCGGATAGTTGTGAGACTGAGAATGTGAGCAGATAATTGTGAGGCTGTGAATATGAGTGGATAGTTTTGAGGCTGAGAACATGACCAGATAGTTGTGAGGCTGTGAATATGAGCAGATAGTTGTGAGGCTGAGAATATGAGCAGATAGTTGTAAAGGCTGAGAATATGAGCGTATAGTTGTGAGGCTGAGATTATGAGCGGATAGTTGTGAGGCTGAGAATATGAGCAAATAGTTGTGAGGCTGTGAATATGAGCGGATAGTTGTGATGTCAAGAATTTGAGTGGAGAGTTGTAAGACTGAGAATATGTGCGGATAGTTGTGAGGCTGAGAATATGAGTGGAGAGTTGTGAGACTGAGAATATGAGTGGATAGTTGTGAGGCTAAGAATATGAGTGGAGAGTTGTGAGACTGAGAATATGAGCGGATAGTTGTGAGGCTGAGAATGTGAACGGAGAGTTGTGAGGCTGTGAATATGAGTGGATAGTTGTGAGGCTGAGAATATGAGCGGAGAGTTGTGAGACTGAGAATATGAGCAGATAGTTGTGAGGCTGAGAATGTGAGCGGAGAGTTGCGAGGCTATGAATATGAGCAGATAATTGTGAGGCTGAGAATATGAGCAGATAGTTGTGAGGCTGAGAATATGAGCGGAGAGTTGTGAGACTAAGAATATGAGCAGATAATTGTGAGGCTGAGAATATGAGCAGATAGTTGTGAGGCTGAGAATATGAGCGGAGAGTTGTGAGACTGAGAATATGAGCAGATAGTTGTGAGGCTGAGAATGTGAGCGGAGAGTTGCGAGGCTATGAATATGAGCGGATAGTTGTGAGGCTGAGAATATGAGCAGATAGTTGTGAGGCTGTGAATATGAGCGGATAGTTGTGAGGCTGTGAATATGAGCGGATAGCTGTGAGGCTCAGAATATGAGCGAAGAGTTGTGAGACTGACAATATGAGCAGATAGTTGTGAGGCTGTGAATATGAGCGGATAGTTGTTAGGCTGAGAATATGAGCTAATAGTTGTGAGGCTGTGAATATTAGGGATAGTTGTGAGGCTGAGAATATGAGCGGATAAATGTAAAGCTGAGAATATCAGCGGATAATTGTGCGGCTGAGAATTTCAGTGGATAGTTGTGAGGCTGAGAATATGAGTGGATAGTTGTGAGGCTGAGAATATGAGTGGATAATTGTGAGGTTGAGAATATGAGTGGATAGTTGTGAGGTTGAGAATATGAGTGGATAGTTGTACGGCTGAGAATATCAGCGGATAGTTGTGAGGCTGAGAATATGAGTGGATAGTTGTGAGGCTGAGAATATGAGTGGATAATTGTGAGGTTGAGAATATGAGTGGATAGTTGTGAGGTTGAGAATATGAGTGGATAGTTGTGAGGCTGAGAATATGAGTGGATAGTTGTGAGGCTGAGAATATGAGTGGATAGTTGTGAGGCTGAAAATATCAGCGGATAGTTGTATGGCTGAGAATATCAGTGAATAGTTGTGAGGCTGAGAGTATGAGTGGATAGTTATGAGGCTGAAAATATGATTGGATAGTTGTAAGCCTGAGAATATAAGCAGATAGTTGTGAGGCTGAAAATATGAATGGATAGTTGTGAGGCTAAGAATATCAGCCAATAGTTGTAACACGAGAATAATACCAGCTCTAACATGGGAGCCATATTGATTTACCCTGAACACAGTTTGTGCTCAAGAGCAAAAAATAAAAAGAACACTCCACTTGTAATCTAGGCCATAGTTGATTACAGTTTTTGCAGTTTTTTCCTCAAAGGATACAAAGAGAATAAAACAACTTTGATAATAGAAGTAAATTGGAAAGTTAATTAAAATTTTGTTCTGTATCTGAATTATGAAAAAACAATTTTGGGTTTCATATCCCTTTAAGGCAGTACAAGATTTAGTTTGAGTAGGAGGAAAAAGATGAGATGGTAAGTCTCTCTGAATAGGTAGGTTTTCAAAGCGCCTGAAGCTATACAAGGTTGGTGACAGTCTTATGGAGCAGGGTAGAGAATTCCAGAGGACAGGAGCTGCTTGTGGGAAGTCTTGGAGGTGAGAGAAAGACGTAGAGATAATAAAAGTGGAGAGACGTAGGTCAGAGGTTGATAGAAAAGGACGGTTTGGGGAGTATTTAGAGATGAAAGAGGAAATATAGTTAGGGGTGAAGGTGTTGAGTGCTTAGCTAATGTAGAAACTGTCAGAGCAGAGTAGCTGATGTAGATCGGTGACTTAGGTAGATGAGTCTAGCTAACGCATTCATGATAGATTGTAGGGGGGGAGAGGCAGTGTTTTGGAAGGCCATTTAGAAATAGATTGCAATAATCAATGTGTAACAAAATAAAGGAATGAGTAAGGAAAGGACGAATTCTAGAAATGTTGCCTAGGTGTACACGGCAGGATTTGGTAAGCGCTTGTATATGTGAGGTGAATGTGAGATCAGAGTCAATTGTGACCCCAAGACAGCAGACCTGGGGTGAGGTGTTGAGATTAGAGTCTCCAGCTGTCAGAGAAATGTAAGGTGTTTGATGTCTCGGAGAGGGAGGAATAAGAAGCAGCTCAGTTTTAGACAGACTGAGTTGGAGGTAGTGTGAAGACATCCAGGGGGACATTGCAGAGAGATAGTTGGTAATGTGGTTGAGTAGAGAGAGAGATATATCAGGAGAGGAATGATATAGGTTAGATTACAAGTGGAGCAGTAATTACTACTCCCGCACTATCATAAACTTTGCTAGAAGTTAGTTTTTTGCGTATGTCGGGTAACGCATTTATTAAAAGTAAAATCTTTGCACTCTCCCGAAACCCAATGTGCGAAAAAAGCTGCAATTCAGATATTGAGATCTGAATCATCTTTAATGGAGCTGCAAATGAAAAAATAAACTAAAATCCATACTCTTCCGCTAACCCCCATCGCAATATACCACCTACTCTATTAACCTATAAACTACCACAACCACAACAACCATTGCACACCCCCTGCTACACTGCTTAACCCTTAAACCGCCACAACCCCCTACAGTATTAAACCTTAAACTGCCACAACCCACGTCACAATTAACCCCTACAGTATTAAACCCTAAACCGCCACATCCCCCATCCCCCTACTCTATTAACTCTTAAATCACCACAACTAACCACAATTAACGCCCTACACTATTAACCTCCTAACTAACTTCTCAAGACCCCTAAACTAAGACCCTCCAAGTTACAAAAAATTAAAAAATACTACCAGCTAAAAAAAAACTTTACAAAAACCACCACAGAAAAAAACAAACCCTTTCCTAAAAGGGCTCTTTAGGGGAACAGTGGCAGGGGAGTTCATCACAGTGGTGTTCTTCTTCCATAGTGGTAGCAGTTTTCTGTGCAACTAATGTATAGGTATAGATATATACAGTATATATATATATCAGGCATTGTGCAGGAGAAGATAGTGAACTGATAACAGACAGTACATTGGATTTTCAGTGCTCCTTCAAGTGCCCATCAAACCCAGTAATAATAATGAGGTTGTAGGTGGAAGCGAGACTCACTGCTGTTACCAGCTCCACCAAGTTAACGTTTTGCAGAAAGCTCAGGAGTTGTGCAGTGAAATATTTCAGTCACATGCTTCAAGATGTTCTGTCTGACCTGCATTCTCTGCCTCCATATGTTTCAGGGGAGTTCTAGCCATTATGCCTGGGTTGCCACCACATATGGTCCATACTATAAAGCAACAAATTTCCACTCCCTCCCCTTCAGGGGTGCCCTTAGCTGGTCACATAGTCTGCTTCTATTGTAGCAGTGGCCCTGATCACAGCCAGTGAAAGCAATCAGTATTGTGGTAGTCTAGAGTGGCAGATTGCCACCTTGGGTAGGAGTTGCCACCCCTGTTCAATCTCATTTAAAAATTACTTAGTTATCTTGAATCTAGAAAAGCAATAACAGTCCTTCCTCCAAATGTAAAGTCCATTCAGTTGGCAGCTATGGTTCAGAATAGGTAATGTGCAAACCAAGTTTAGGACAGCTGGACATCTAAAGAGAAGCTAAGGTCAGACTTAAATCCAATACACAAATCAGAATCCCTCAGATCAAGGAAATGTCAGCACCTCACAAAGGGCAAGATTACAAGTTGCGCGGAAAATCAGTTGCAAAAAAACACTGCGCGCGTTATGGCTTTTTCACATTTGGGGTTGTGCAGCTATTACAAGTTGAGAATAACTTATTTTGCACATGCATTAAGCTGCGTAATGCAAAATGCGAAATCACGTGCACGTTCACGTATTCCCCATAGAAGTCAATAGAGAAGACAAATAGAACCCCCCCAAAAAAATCTGTTGCGCAAAGCCCATGACGTATTCTCCTTGAAAAGTGCACATGAAAATGTGAATATTTCATATTTTTGCGACGGAATATGTTCTATTTAACTCTAAATCAATATTTCTCTATATATGTGATGATTTTTGGACTGATATATCTATTTATAGTGAGATATGTATATGAATATATATGTCTAGATATCTGAGATGTATATGTGAATATCTCTTTGAAAATCCCTCTGAGATATTGTTTAATGTGCATAAGATTGTAATGTAAAATATTTTCATTATCTCCATAGTTAAAGGGACATGAAACCCAAATGTTTTATTTTATGATTTAGAAATACAATTCAATTTAGAACAACTTTCTAAATTACTTCCATTATCTAATTGGCTTCATTATCTTGATATCCTTTGCTGAAAAGCATATCTAGATAGGCTCAGTAGTTGTTGATTGGTGGCTGCACATAGATGCCTCATGTGATTGGCTCACCCATGTGCATTGCTATTTATGCAACAACGGATATCTAAAATATTAAGCAAATTAGATAAAAGAAGTAAATTGGAATGTTGTTTAAAATTGTATTCTCTATCTGAATCATGAAAGAAAAATGTCGGGTTTAATGTCCCTTTAAACCTATCTATACATATAAATGCATGTTTCGCTATGTATGTGTATGTATGTCACTGTAAATTCCTACTTCTGCTTTTTTTTTTCTAACACCCGAGATCTCCTATCTTTGAGCCCTTATAACTTTTGTGTGCAATATATTTTTAATATCATTTTTATTAGTCAGTGTTAATATGAGTGTAACTGTACTGTGTAATGTATTTTTATTAGACAGTGTTAATATGAGTGTAACTGTACTGTGTAATGTATATTTATTAGATAGTGTATTATTAGTGTAACTGTACTGTGTAATGTATATTTATTAGACAGTGTTATTATGAGTGTAACTGTACTGTGTAATGTATATTTATTAGACAGTGTTATTATGAGTGTAACTGTACTGTGTAATGTATATTTATTAGATAGTGTTAATATAAGTGTAACTGTACTGTGTAATGTATATTTATTAGATAGTGTTAATATGAGTGTAACTGTACTGTGTAATGTATATTTATTAGACAGTGTTATTATGAGTGTAACTGTACTGTGTATGTATATGTATTAGATGTGTTATTATAAGTGTAACTGTACTGTGTAATGTATATTTATTAGACAGTGTTAATATGAGTGTAACTGTACTGTGTAATGTATATTTATTAGATAGTGTATTATTAGTGTAACTGTACTGTTTAATGTATATTTATTAGACAGTGTTTTATTATGAATGTAACTCTACTGTGTAATGTATATTTATTAGACAGTGTTATTATGAGTGTAACTGTACTGTGTAATGTATATTTATTAGATAGTGTTAATATGAGTGTAACTGTACTGTGTAATGTATATTTATTAGACAGTGTTATTATGAGTGTAACTGTACTGTGTATGTATATGTATTAGACAGTGTTATTATGAGTGTAACTGTACTGTGTAATGTATATTTATTAGATAGTGTTATTATGTGTGTAACTGTACTGTGTATGGTATATTTATTAGATAGTGTTATTATGTGTGTAACTGTACTGTGTAATGTATATTTATTAGACAGTGTTATTATGAGTGTAACTGTACTGTGTAATGTATATTTATTAGACAGTATTAATATGAGTGTAACTGTACTGTGTAATGTATATTTATTAGACAGTGTTAATATGAGTGTAACTGTACTGTGTAATGTATATTTATTAGACAGTGTTAATATGAGTGTAACTGTACTGTGTAATGTATATTTATTAGACAGTGTTATTATGAGTGTAACTGTACTGTGTATGTATATTTATTAGACAGTGTTATTATGAGTGTAACTGTACTGTGTATGTATATGTATTAGACAGTGTTATTATGAGTGTAACTGTACTGTGTATGTATATGTATTAGACAGTGTTATTATGAGTGTAACTGTACTGTGTAATGTATTTTTATTAGACAGTGTTAATATGAGTGTAACTGTACTGTGTAATGTATATTTATTAGACAGTATTAATATGAGTGTAACTGTACTGTGTAATGTATATTTATTAGATAGTGTTATTATGAGTGTAACTGTACTGTGTAATGTATATTTATTAGACAGTGTTAATATGAGTGTAACTGTACTGTGTAATGTATATTTATTAGATAGTGTTATTATGAGTGTAACTATACTGTGTAATGTATTTTATTAGATAGTGGTGTTATGAGTGTAACTGTACTGTGTAATGTATATTTATTAGACAGTGTTAATATGAGTGTAACTGTACTGTGTAATGTATATTTATTAGACAGTGTTAATATGAGTGTAACTGTACTGTGTATGGTATATTTATTAGATAGTGTTATTATGAGTGTAACTGTACTGTGTAATGTATATTTATTAGACAGTGTTATTATGAGTGTAACTGTACTGTGTAATGTATATTTATTAGATAGTGTTAATATGAGTGTAACTGTACTGTGTAATGTATATTTATTAGATAGTGTTAATATGAGTGTAACTGTACTGTGTAATGTATATTTATTAGATAGTGTTAATATGAGTGTAACTGTACTGTGTAATGTATATTTATTAGACAGTGTTATTATGAGTGTAACTGTACTGTGTAATGTATATTTATTAGATATTGTTAATATGAGTGTAACTGTACTGTGTAATGTATATTTATTAGACAGTGTTAATATGAGTGTAACTGTACTGTGTAATGTATATTTATTAGATAGTGTTATTATGAGTGTAACTGTACTGTGTAATGTATATTTATTAGTGTTATTATTAGTGTAACTGTACTGTGTAATGTATATTTATTAGATAGTGTTAATATGAGTGTAACTGTACTCTGTAATGTATATTTATTAGATAGTGTTAATATGAGTGTAACTGTACTGTGTAATGTATATTTATTAGACAGTGTTAATATGAGTGTAACTGTGTAATGTATATTTATTAGACAGTGTTAATATGAGTGTAACTGTACTGTGTAATGTATATTTATTAGACAGTGTTATTATGAGTGTAACTGTACTGTGTAATGTATATTTATTAGATAGTGTTAATATGAGTGTAACTGTACTGTGTAATGTATATTTATTAGATAGTGTTAATATGAGTGTAACTGTACTGTGTAATGTATATTTATTAGACAGTGTTATTATGAGTGTAACTGTACTGTGTATGTATATGTATTAGACAGTGTTATTATGAGTGTAACTGTACTGTGTAATGTATATTTATTAGATAGTGTTATTATGTGTGTAACTGTACTGTGTATGGTATATTTATTAGATAGTGTTATTATGTGTGTAACTGTACTGTGTAATGTATATTTATTAGACAGTGTTATTATGAGTGTAACTGTACTGTGTAATGTATATTTATTAGACAGTATTAATATGAGTGTAACTGTACTGTGTAATGTATATTTATTAGACAGTGTTAATATGAGTGTAACTGTACTGTGTAATGTATATTTATTAGACAGTGTTAATATGAGTGTAACTGTACTGTGTAATGTATATTTATTAGACAGTGTTATTATGAGTGTAACTGTACTGTGTATGTATATTTATTAGACAGTGTTATTATGAGTGTAACTGTACTGTGTATGTATATGTATTAGACAGTGTTATTATGAGTGTAACTGTACTGTGTATGTATATGTATTAGACAGTGTTATTATGAGTGTAACTGTACTGTGTAATGTATTTTTATTAGACAGTGTTAATATGAGTGTAACTGTACTGTGTAATGTATATTTATTAGACAGTATTAATATGAGTGTAACTGTACTGTGTAATGTATATTTATTAGATAGTGTTATTATGAGTGTAACTGTACTGTGTAATGTATATTTATTAGACAGTGTTAATATGAGTGTAACTGTACTGTGTAATGTATATTTATTAGATAGTGTTATTATGAGTGTAACTATACTGTGTAATGTATTTTATTAGATAGTGGTGTTATGAGTGTAACTGTACTGTGTAATGTATATTTATTAGACAGTGTTAATATGAGTGTAACTGTACTGTGTAATGTATATTTATTAGACAGTGTTAATATGAGTGTAACTGTACTGTGTATGGTATATTTATTAGATAGTGTTATTATGAGTGTAACTGTACTGTGTAATGTATATTTATTAGACAGTGTTATTATGAGTGTAACTGTACTGTGTAATGTATATTTATTAGATAGTGTTAATATGAGTGTAACTGTACTGTGTAATGTATATTTATTAGATAGTGTTAATATGAGTGTAACTGTACTGTGTAATGTATATTTATTAGATAGTGTTAATATGAGTGTAACTGTACTGTGTAATGTATATTTATTAGACAGTGTTATTATGAGTGTAACTGTACTGTGTAATGTATATTTATTAGATATTGTTAATATGAGTGTAACTGTACTGTGTAATGTATATTTATTAGACAGTGTTAATATGAGTGTAACTGTACTGTGTAATGTATATTTATTAGATAGTGTTATTATGAGTGTAACTGTACTGTGTAATGTATATTTATTAGTGTTATTATTAGTGTAACTGTACTGTGTAATGTATATTTATTAGATAGTGTTAATATGAGTGTAACTGTACTGTGTAATGTATATTTATTAGATAGTGTTAATATGAGTGTAACTGTACTGTGTAATGTATATTTATTAGACAGTGTTAATATGAGTGTAACTGTGTAATGTATATTTATTAGACAGTGTTAATATGAGTGTAACTGTACTGTGTAATGTATATTTATTAGACAGTGTTATTATGAGTGTAACTGTACTGTGTAATGTATATTTATTAGATAGTGTTAATATGAGTGTAACTGTACTGTGTAATGTATATTTATTAGATAGTGTTAATATGAGTGTAACTGTACTGTGTAATGTATATTTATTAGACAGTGTTAATATGAGTGTAACTGTACTGTGTAATGTATTCCTGAAGTGCTTTGTGAAACTTTTTTGTTGAGAAAAGCTGTTAACTACAGCTCTTCGAGCGCGGAAAGGATTGTTGAGTAAAAGGACTTGTAATACCTGCGCAATGGAAATTGATTGCAAAAATACCACATTGCGCGTAAAACTCATAACGCGCTACTTGTAATCTTGCCCAAAGAAAGCATTTGCATATGGGCAAAGCTGGGGAGAAACTCAGGAAACGAAACCTCCTGATTGTTGTACCAGGAACAGGCTGAGCACCAAAAGCTGGTGACATCACTTTACTTATTTTAGTGATGAAGAACTCACAACCTTAACAGACTTCATCAGGTGAGATTATAGCAATGTCACATGGAATTGTATCTAGTTGTGAATCATGATGACGAATACCAATGAGACTGACGAATGCCAATCTTGTCACTCATGTTTTGATCTGTAAATACAGAGAGCACCATTACATTGCTGAATGTTAATCACCTTAAAGGGAAATTAAGTCGGCTCCTAAGCGTTACATTCCTGCTTTTCATATAAAGAAACCAAGAGAAAAAATTAAAATTGATAATAGGAGTAAATTAGAAAGTTGCTTAAAATTGCTGCTCTATTTGAATCATGAAAGAAAATTTACAGACATATATAAACAGATAAATACATATGTACACACATATAGACATATATTCAAGTGCATTGAAGCCCTTTGAAAACAAAACAAATCATATTTATGCAATATTCATATTTAATAAAGTGTTATACTGTGTATTTACTGTATATATTTCACATTTTAATATTATGCACAGAATATGTTCTATGTATTTATAAATAGATATTTCCATAAATATTTGTATATATCTATACCTATATATAATCATCTATATATATAGGTATAGATATATTGTACAAAAATACCCTCAGATATATGGAGAAATATGTATTTTTGAATAAATAGAACATATTCTTCTATATGAAGAACATTGGAATGTGAAATATTCTTATTTCATGTCGAGTTAGCGCACTTGAGAATATGCGATCAGGTTTGCATACTTGAGAATATGCAATCAGGTTTGCATACTTGAGAATATGCAATCAGGTTTGCATACTTGAGAATATGCGATCAGGTTTGCGCACTTGAGAATATGCGATCAGGTTTGCGCACTTGAGAATATGCAATCAGGTTTGCATACTTGAGAATATGCAATCAGGTTTGCGCACTTGAGAATATGCAATCAGGTTTGTGCACTTGAGAATATGCGATCAGGTTTGCGCACTCGAGAATATGCGATCAGGTTTGCGCACTTGAGAATATGCGATCAGATTTGCGCACTTGAGAATATGCGATCAGGTTTGCGCACTTGAAAATATGCAATCAGGTTTGCGCACTTGAGAATATGCAATCAGATTTGCGCACTTGAGAATATGCGATCAGGTTTGCGCAATTGAAAATATGCAATCAGGTTTGCGCACTTGAGAATATGCGATCAGGTTTGCGCACTTGAGAATATGCAATAAGGTTTGCGCACTTGAGAATATGCGATCAGGTTTGCGCACTTGAGAATATGCAATCAGGTTTGCATACTTGAGAATATGCAATCAAGTTTGACCACTTGAGAATATGCAATCAGGTTTGTGCACTTGAGAATATGCGATCAGGTTTGCGCACTCGAGAATATGCGATCAGGTTTGCGCACTTGAGAATATGCGATCAGATTTGCGCACTTGAGAATATGCGATCAGGTTTGCGCACTTGAAAATATGCAATCAGGTTTGCGCACTTGAGAATATGCAATCAGATTTGCGCACTTGAGAATATGCGATCAGGTTTGCGCACTTGAGAATATGCGATCAGGTTTGCGCACTTGAAAATATGCAATCAGGTTTGCGCACTTGAGAATATGCAATCAGGTTTGCGCACTTGAAAATATGCAATCAGGTTTGCGCACTTGAGAATATGCAATCAGGTTTGCGCACTTGAGAATATGCAATCAGGTTTGCGCACTTGAGAATATGCAATCAGGTTTGCGCACTTGAGAATATGCGATCAGGTTTGCGCACTTGAGAATATGCGATCAGGTTTGCGCACTTGAGAATATGCAATCAGGTTTGCGCACTTGAGAATATGCGATCAGGTTTGCGCACTTGAAAATATGCAATCAGGTTTGCGCACTTGAGAATATGCAATCAGGTTTGCGCACTTAAAAATATGCAATCAGGTTTGCGCACTTGAGAATATGCAATCAGGTTTGCGCACTTGAGAATATGCAATCAGGTTTGCGCACTTGAGAATATGCAATCAGGTTTGCGCACTTGAGAATATGCGATCAGGTTTGCGCACTTGAGAATATGCGATCAGGTTTGCGCACTTGAGAATATGCGATCAGGTTTGCGCACTTGAGAATATGCAATCAGGTTTGCGCACTTGAGAATATGCGATCAGGTTTGCGCACTTGAGAATATGCGATCAGGTTTGCGCGTGAGTAGGGTGTTAGTTTTTTCCCCCTCACTTTTTTTTGCTCCATTGACTTCTATGGGGAATACGTTATCACGCCCAATATTCTAATTGCCCTAGAAGTAAGCGATCTGCGCAAGGCAGGTTAGCGTGAGAGCGATAACTTTTTACTTTCAACTTGTAATACGAGCGCAACCCCACATGCTCAAAAACTTTACTTCTAGCACAATTAGCGCACTAGCCAAAGCGCTAAATAGCGCTCCACTCATTATCTGGCCCAAAATGATTTGTGTAAAACATTTGCACGTCTTTATTACGGTAAAGTCACTGGATAGAACAACGGTGTCACCAGGCGCTGCCATGGATGTTCTGGTGCTTTCTAGAGGCGCGGTTGTGATTCTCACTGACACCTCAGCACAGCATACAAAGTCATAAAACTCCTGTGCACCTGTCAAGTATCTCGCAGTTGTGTCTCGCTATTCCAAAGCTGATGAGTTTGTTTTGTTTTTCATTTATTTCTCTGTAACTGTTTAAGGTTCTTTTTTTAATGTTTGCTAGGCCTTTTTTATAGAAAGTTTCTTTCCTCTCCATATGTTTTTCCGTAAAGGTTTTGAAGCGGTTTTGTGATTCCGGTAACCTTGACAGCAGTACTCGCTCTATGCAGCAATAAGCGAAGGATTGTGAGATAGCTACGACTCCATTAATATAATAATGAGAGACCAGCAGTTTGTTGCTGTTACTAGGTCAGGGTATAAAGTTTTATGAATTTGCTGCAAGTCTTTCTCATGAGGGGCACAATCACATATACGGCGCAGGTTTCGGCGCAAGCGTGGGAACCCGCGCCGCCCGTAATTTCACCTCACACATTGGGGTATTACATATACTGCGCCGTTAGATGCTAAACTGGCGTAAGTAGGACAAACTGGCGATCCTCTGAAATGTGCGCAAACACACATTTTAGTCGTCGCAAGTAACTTACGCCAGTATTTTATCCACGGAAAGTGTCAATAAAGAGTAGTTTTATGCAAATTAGGCTAACACTCGTAAAAATGAACCGCGATTTCATATAAAAATGCGACACGTAATTATGCTATTCAAAATTCATATATAAACCCATATATAAAGAGATGAAGGTAATACAATTATGATTTCCCATTGTTCTCTCCTCCAAGTATTGTTGATTGTTTTGAGAAGAAATTTAAAGTAAATAAGCAAGTATATGTCCACAATGTGATAAAGTACCTACAAGCTCAATCCATTTGATTATGTTGTGGCTTCAAACTATTTCAAATACACAAATAAACCTTAAAAAAACAATATCATAGTATACTGTCCCTTTAACCTTGAGATGCTGCTTAAATGTATGTGTTTGTTAAGGCTTCCAGGGAGTTACGTTGCTTTTTTAGTCAGTGCAAGGGTTCCTGCGCCTGCAATTTGTGGCGAGATAAGAATGGAGTAGATTCCTTACGCTGTATATTGGATACCAAATTGCGCGTCTGTTCTATGTTAGTCTATGGTTAAAAAAAGTACGTCCGAAAGGTGAAATATACGCGCATAACTTGTATGCTACGCCGTATATGTAACACCAAAATCGCGTAAAAACTGGCGTCGCCGGCTTTTGCGGGCGACGCTACATATGTAATGGAGCCCGAGATATTAGTTTCATGCTGGGTCATGTATAGGGTGACCATATTGCCGCTTTAAAAAAAGGACACATATGAAAAATACATATGTCAGGGTTCTTATACAAAACATTTTTTTTTAAACAGCCCTGACATGTGTATTTTTCATATGTGTCCCTTTTTAAAGCAGCAATATGGTCACCCTAGTCATGTATGCTCTGTTTTACCCAGTCTGTCTTCATGACATCACATCTATGTCACTGCTGCAGTATAAAGAGACAAATTACACATCCAGATGCTCCGAACTGCAGAAAATGACCTTTATGGAGCTCACTAGTATTTCCCTGTAGTTGCAGGAAGGTCTCCTGTGCTGTTTACTGAACCCACCTCAGCCGCCTCAGGGAAGGAAGATGTTGCTATTTTGCTTTATGGTCTCTGTAGGAAAGATAGAAATTCAGGGGAACAAATACACCTGAAAAAGAAGTTTCTCTCTTGTATATAATAAGGGTTTGCATCATGTATGATCTGATGTTGTAAGAATTAAAGATGAAAGAATACGCTGCTTGTTCAGGGAAGCATTGCAGTGACGTCAGACTGAAGTACGACTGGTGCAGATTTTTTATTGTTAACAGCATAAATGTATCATTTCAGATATTATTAGAAGAATGTTTGAAATGTCTTGTAAAAGTAATCATTTAAAGGGATACTAAGGGGGATATTTATCAAAGCGTCAATCGAAAATACACTTGAATTCTGCGTCATAATTGTCGCAAGATTGATCCATCGTAGTTATCAAAGCATCAAGATCAGCAAATGTTGAAATGTGTGACGTAACATACGGTCCCGTGATCTTAATCCAATGCAGATCGATGCGAGTTGAAAACCCGTGGAATCGTGTTCATTCGCCCTCCTATTCGACACTATTTGAAGCTCTCACGAAGTTATCAAAATTTCTACAGTTACGCTCGCGTCTTTTCCGACTCAGCATACCTGGTTTTCAATCCGCAACCTTTCAGGTCGGGGATGCCATAGAACTCAATGGTAGTCTGAAAACACAGAAAGCTTATGTTCGATGCTGCAAGAGAATGAAGTATATTACATAATAAAAGTAAATTAGAAACTTTATTAAAATGGTATACCCTTTCTAAATCAAACAATATTATTGCTACACATTTGGTGCACTAGTAGATATAGGGATAAAAATAAAAAATACATTACTACTTATGGATTATGCTACAACTTTGTCTCTCATTACAAATCAAGGGGACAATATTATTTCTACATATTTGGTGCAAAGTTTTGCCCCAAACTTGTCGCACTAATAGATATAGAGATAAAAATGAAATACACAACATAATATAGCGAACTTCCTTTTTATTTGTTTGTTTGAAAAAATCTATGTGCACCATGTTTAAGCCATGTAATTCAAGTCCCACTCTTCACTTTGCGCCATATTTGATGCAACACTTTTCGCACCAATTATGACGCCAACTCCTAAACAACCCACACACTAGTTAATTTTTCCACCACTTTTGAATCTTAAGCTGATAGCTCAAAGGGATTGCCCACCTAACTTTAAACTGTAATGAATCAGATACAGTAGAAATCACCTCTTTACTGTCATGCTATTTTCAGTGTATTTCTTCCTTCTCTTGAATTTATTTTTCAGTAAGAAATGTCATCTTTTATGCCAACCCATTTTATAACCCCTTTGAATGGGTGTTTTTAAAAAATATATATTGCAATCAGGAGGGGTTAGACAGGTGCAGAGAGAAACCTGGCCCAGCTCTTAAAGGGACAAGAAACGCCAAAATATTCTTTCATGATTTGGATAGAACATACAATTTCTTTCATGTAATTGGCAAGAGTCCATGAGCTAGTGACATATGGGATATACAATCCTACCAGGAGGGGCAAAGTTCCCAAACCTCAAAATGCCTACAAATACACCCCTCACCACACCCACAATTCAGTTTTACAAACTTTGCCTCCTATGGAGGTAGTGAAGTAAGGTTGTGCTATGATTTCTACGTTGATATGCGCTTCTCAGCATTGTTGAAGCCCGATTCCTCTCAGAGTACAGCGAATGTCAGAGGGACGTGAAGGGAGTATCACTTATTTGAATACAATGATTTCCTTAACGGGGGTCTATTTCATAGGTTCTCTGTTATCGGTCGTAGAGATTCATCTCCTACCTCCCTTTTCAGATCGACGATATACTCTCAATTTACCATTACCTCTACTAATAACTTTTTTAGTACTGGTTTGGCTATCTGCTATATGTGGATGGGTGTCTTTTGGTAAGTATGTTTTTTATTACTTAAGACACCTCAGCTATGGTTTGGCACTTTATGCATTTATGTAAAGTTCTAAATATATGTATTGTACTTATATTTGCCATGAGTCAGGTTCATGTATTTCCTTCTGCAGACTGTCAGTTTCATATTTGGGAAATATAAACATTTTATAGAAATTTTTTTCTTTCCTTGGGTTTAGTCTTTTTTTCAATTGACTACTTCTTGCAATTGCGGGTATTAGGCCCGCGGGTGCGTCAAATGCTAAACTTTATTGCGTCATTCTTGGCGCGAAAATATTTTTGGCGCGGAAAAAGACGTTTATGACGCAACTTCATCATTTCCGGCGTCATACGTGACGCTGAGACCTTTCACATGGCGGCGTCATTAGTGACGCGAGTGTGTCATTTCCGGTTATTTTTGGCGCCAAAAAAGTTTACGTTACGTTGTGCATCATTCTTGGCACCAAATTTTTTTCATTATTTCAATACCCCATTGATGTTTGCCTCTTGCTTTTTTCTCTATCAGAGGCCTATGCTTTTGCATTTTTTCCCATTCCTGACACTGTCATATAAGGAAATAGATAATTTTGCTTTATATATGTTGTTTTTTTCTCTTACATTGAGCAAGATGTCCCAATCTGATCCTGTCTCAGAAGTTTCTGCTGGAACATTGCTGCCTGACATCAGGTCTACCAAAGCTAAGTGCATTTGTTGTAAAAGTGTAGAAATTATTCCACCAAATGTCATTTGTAATAGTTGTCATGATAAACTTTTACATGCAGATAGTGTTTCCATCAGTAATAGTACATTGCCAGTTGCAGTTCCTTCAACTTCTAATGTACATGATATACCTGTAAATTTTAAAGAATTTGTTTCTGATTCTATTCTGAAGGCTTTGTCTGCATTTCCACCTTCTAATAAACGTAAAAGGTCTTTTAAAACTTCTCATTTAGCTGATGAAATTTCAAATGACCAACAACATAATAATTTATCCTCTTCTGATGAGGATCTATCTGAGACAGAAGATCCTTCCTCAGACATTGACACTGACAAATCTACTTATTTATTTAAAATAGAGTATATGCGTTCTTTATTAAAAGAAGTGTTAATTACTTTGGATATTGAGGTAACCAGTCTAATAAACGGGTTTTTCCTATTCCTGAGGCTATTTCTGATATGATTTCTAGGGAATGGAATAAGCCAGGTACTTCTTTTATACCTTCTTCAAGGTTTAAAAATTGTATCCTTTACCAGCAAAATCTATAGAGTTTTGGAAAAAAATCCCCAAAGTTGATGGGGCTATTTCTACTCTTGCTAAACGTACCATCATTCCTATGGAAGATAGTACTTCCTTTAAGGATCCTTTAGATAGGAAGCTTGAATCTTATCTAAGGAAGGCCTATTTATATTCAGGTCATCTTCTCAGACCTGCTATTTCTTTGGCTGATGTTGCGGCTGCCTCAACTTTTTGGTTGGAGAATTTAGCGCAACGAGAATTGGATCCTGACATATCTAGCATTACTCGCTTACTGCAACATGCTAATCATTTTATTTGTGATGCCATTTTTGATATTATCAAAATTGATGTTAGATCCATGTCTTTAGCTGTATTAGCTAGAAGAGCTTTGTGGCTTAAATCTTGGAATGCTGATATGACATCTAAATCTAGATTACTATCTCTTTCTTTCCAAGGTAATAATTTATTTGGTTCTCAGTTGGATTCTATTATTTCAACTATCATTGGAGGAAAAGGAGTTTTTCTGCCTCAGGATAAAAAACCTAAGGGTAAATCTAAGGCTTCTAACCGTTTTCGTTCCTTTCGTCAAAATAAGGAACAAAAACTCAATCCTCCTCCCAAGGAATCTGCTTCCAATTGGAAGCCTTCCTCAAATTGGAATAAATCCAAGCCTTTTAGGAAACCAAAGTCTGCCCCTAAGTCCGCATGAAGGTGCGGCCCTCATTCCAGCTCAGCTGGTATGGGGCAGATTAAGGATTTTCAAGGATTTTTGGATAAAATCTGTCCAAAATCATTGGATTCAGAGCATTGTCTCTCAAGGGTATCGAATAGGATTCAAAGTAAGACCTTCTGTGAGAAGATTTTTTCTCTCACGCATCCCTGTAAATCCAGTAAAAGCTCAGGCTTTTCTGAAGTGTGTTTCAGACCTGGAGTCTTCAGGGGTAATCATGCCAGTTCCTCCTCAGGAACAAGGTTTGGGGTTTTATTCAAACCTATTCATTGTACCAAAGAAAGAAAATTTATTCAGACCAGTTCTGGATCTGAAAATTTTGAATCGTTATGTAAGAGTACCAACTTTCAAGATGGTGACTATAAGGACTATTCTGCCTTTTGTTCAGCAAGGACATTATATGTCCACAATAGACTTGCAGGATGCATACCTTCATATTCCGATTCATCCAGAACACTATCAGTTTCTGAGATTCTCTTTTCTAGACAAGCATTACCAATTTGTTGCTCTTCCATTTGGCCTAGCAACAGCTACAAGGATCTTTTCAAAGGTTCTGGGTGCCCTACTATCTGTAATCAGAGAACAGGGTATTGCGGTGTTTCCTTATTTGGACGATATCTTGGTACTAGCTCAGTTTTTACATACTGCAGAATATCACACAAATCAACTAGTGTTGTTTCTTCGGAAACATGGTTGGAGGATCAATTTACCAAAAAGTTTCTTGATTCCTCAGACAAGGGTCACCTTTTTAGGCTTCCAGATAGATTCAGTGTCCATGACTCTGTCTCTAACAGACAAGAGATGTTTAAAATTGGTCGCAGCATGCCGGCACCTTCAGTCTCAGTCATTCCCTTCAGTGGCTATGTGCATGGAAGTTTTAGGTCTCATGACTGCAGCATCGGACGCGATCCCCTTTGCTCGTTTTCACATGAGACCTCTACAGCTTTGCATGCTGAATCAATGGTGCAGGGATTATACAAAGATATCACAATTAATATCCTTGAATCCCAATGTACGACACTCTCTGACATGGTGGATAGATCACCATCGTTTGGTTCAAGGGGCTTCTTTTGTTCGGCCAACCTGGACTGTGATCTCAACAGATGCGAGTCTTTCAGGTTGGGGAGCTGTTTGGGGATCTCTGACAGCACAAGGGGTTTGGAAATCTCAAGAGGCGAGATTACCAATAAATATTTTAGAACTCCATGCAATTTTCAGGGCTCTTCAGTTTTGGCCTCTGCTAAAGAGAGAACCGTTCATTTGTTTTCAGACAGACAATAACACAACTGTGGCTTATGTCAATCATCAGGGTGGGACTCACAGTCCCCAAGCTATGTAAGAAGTATCTCGGATACTTGCTTGGGCGGAATCCAGCTCCT